>NC_090252.1:48023236-48029668 GCF_037325665.1 Littorina saxatilis
TAAAGGAGGAATTCGGATAACAGGAGATGCCAGACCAGGCTTTTGATTTTTGGCAAGGAATTCCGGCCTAAATCTTAAAACAACAGAACCGTCAGATTCAAAAGAAACGTCTTTAGCCAGGCCCGATAAAGCATGCACCTCGCTGCCTCTACGGGCAGAGGCTAACAAGACTAAAAATAAAGCCTTACGAGTCAAGTTCGCTAGGCTTGATGCGGACAAAGGCTCAAATTCTGAAGAAGCTAGAAACTTAAGAACCAAAAACAAATCCCAAGAGGGAAGGGGAGACTTTGACTTAGCAGAATCTATAGCCGCCCCTTTAAGAACACTAGCAATGACTCCTCCCAAGTTAATGCTATGCCCTAGCTGCTTCAAAGTCGAGGAGATAGCTGATCGTCTAACTCTGAGAGAGGAAGGAGACAATCCTTGCGAAGCTAACCACGAGAGGTGATTCGCCACCTGCATAGAACGGGGTGACAAAGGATTAACCCCGTTCTCTGTACACCATTTTGTCCAGGCAGCCCAGTGCGAGGAATAAACAGAGCCGGTAGATTCCCTATGAGCCTTCTGGACAAGACTTAAAGTAGCGTCTGAGGCGCCGGAGCGACGCAGAGAGACCCGGACAGCTTCCAGGCGTGAAGCCGTAGAGATTGGGGGTTCTCGTGAGGAACTCCCGATCTTGGCTGCACCAGATCTCCCCTTTTCACGTCGAGAGGGAAGGGAGGGCCGTCTGCGAGACGAAGAAAATCGGGAAACCACTGTTGGCTGGGCCACCAAGGGGCCACCAACAGCAAGCAAGGCTGTTCCAAATCCGCCTTCCGAAGAACCTTGCTTAAGAGGTGGAACGGAGGGAACGCGTAGGCTATCAGCCCTGACCACTCTATTTCGAGAGCGTTCGTCTCCCACGCCTCCGGATCTGGAAAGGGGGAGACAAAGATGGGAAGCCTGCGGGAGAATCTGGTCGCAAACAGATCGACCATGGGCTTGCCGAACCTCAGCCACAGTCTTTGAAGGACCTGATGAGTCAGAGTCCACTCTGTGTGTAAGACGCGCGACGAGCGAGTCCGCGAGAACGTTTAGACTGCCTGGGAAGTATTTCGCTGACAACAGAATGCGGTGCTGGCTGCACCAGACCAGAATCTGACAGGCCCTGGCAGAGAGGGTGAGAGACCGAGAGCCTCCCTGTCTGTTGATATAGGCCGCCACGGTCGTGTTGTCTGTGCGAACCTGAACGTGTTTGTCCCTGACTAGAGACAGAAACGATTGGAGACCCAGGAAAACAGCCTCTAGTTCCAGAGCGTTGATGTGCCAACTGCTCTGTGTCTCGTCCCACAGACCCGAGGCAGTGTGAACAGAAAGATGTGCACCCCAGCCCTCCATGGACGCATCTGTGTACAGAGACTCGTCCGGAGGGGGAAGCGAGATCGGAACTCCCTGAGAAATCCAGGGGAGTAGCCACTGTCTCGCAGTGTGCAGGAACCAATTCTCGAGAGAGACTACTGTCTCCCAGCCCTGAAGAGAAGGCTTCCACATTGAACTCACGGCAGCCTGAAAAGGCCTCTTGTGGACTCTGCCTAAGGGCACAAGAGCGGCCATTGACTCCATCTGTCCCAGCAGAGAAGACAGGGATCGCACCGGCGCTCTCTTTTTCAAGGACAGAGATCGAATCAGACTCTGTATTTTGTCCACCCTTCTCTGTGAGGGACGGACCAGCCAATCCACTGTGTTGAACGTCATGCCCAAATACGTGAACACCTGAGACGGCGTGAGCTCTGACTTCAGCAGATTGACCGAAAAACCCAGATCCACAGCTTGTTTTAGCACCAACTGAGTATGTGTCCCGCAAGACTCCAAGTTCTGATTGAGGATGAGCCAGTCGTCTAGGTACGCGCGAAAGCGCACCCCCTTCTGTCTGACCAGCGCACAGAGCTGACGGACAACCATCGTAAAGATCCATGGGGCCAGTGACAAGCCGAAAGGAAGAGCTCTGAACTGAAACACTTTCTTGCCCCACCGAAATCTCAGCCACTTCCTGTCTGCCGGATGGATGAGTATGTGGAAGTAGGAGTCTGTTAAATCTATTGACGTTACCCAGTCGCCCGGCCTGAGAGCGTCTCGAACCGACGCCGAAGTCTCCATTCTGAACTTTACCACTCTGAGGTATTTGTTCAGAAGAGACAAATCCAAAACTGGGCGCCAGGCGCCCGAGGCTTTTGGCACCACAAAGATTCTCCCATAGAACCCCGGAGAAGAGTGATCCCTCACCTCCTCGATCGCTTGCTTCTCTAGCAACGAGAAGACCTCCCCCTGAATGGCCTCCTGAGCTCCCTGTTTCCTGGGAAACTGAAAAGAAGGAGGAACCCTGGTTAGCGGGGCCTTGCCGTCTAGCCAGAGAAGCCGAAACCCCGAACGCACAATGCTCACAATCCACTGGCTGTTTACTGTCTGTAACCAACACAGCAGGGCCCTGGAGGGGCCGCCCGCCACCAAAGGGGTGGGGGCTGTGTGAGCTGTGGGTTCGGGGAGGCATCATTGGGGGGGGGGGGGGGCTTGCGCCCCGACCCCCGTGAATTACCAAAAGAAGGCCCCTTCTTCTGGTAAGGGGCACTGCCACCCCTGCCCCGAGAAGAAGAACCCCGGCGCTGAGACTTTCCCCTGTGAGAAGAAGAAGCCTGAGGCTTGCTCGAGCCCTGGTTTTTTTTCTGCTGAGAAAAACCCTGGTGGGCGATTTGAGCTATAGCCAAATCCCTCTCATCTTGCGTCTCCTTACGAAGTGCATCCAAGGAAGGTTGACCCAGCAACGAACCCTCGACAAAAGGAGCAGCCTTAAGAGACTCAATCGTGCCCTTGTCTCGTATACGAGAACCCGAGAGAAAAGCTGATCTCCTCGTATAGATAGAGTGCGCGTACAGGCGAGCTGACAGATTCATCTGTTCGGCCGACACCTTAGCCAGAGAGGCTAACAGAACCGTGACATCCTTCTCAACCGCGTCGTCACGAAACTTGAAAGGATCCAAAGACGACGCGATCGATCTCGACAGAGCTCTCTGCAGAGTCTCAGAAAGAGACGATAACTCAAGCAAACGTCTGCCAGTCTCCTCAAGAGACACCAGAGAAGCCTCGGTGTACTGGACTACTCTGTCCTTGCTGTAACCATCCTGCCTCAGGGCCGCCAGCTCCGGTGTAATCGGGAGAGAGGAACGAGGCAAGGCAAAAGATTCAATCAAATTGCCTGAGTGAGGCGGCAAAGAGAACCTCTTAGCAACACCAACAGGCAAAGCTGAGGGTAAACCCGAGGAAGCGAGGTAAGGTTGTGCAGAGACAGGAGCCTGACCATGAGCTGCTAACAGCGGTACCGGCTGAAACACACCACCAAGCTGAGTAGTCGCCAGTAGCTTAGAAAGCTCAAACGCTACCAACGGGGATTCCCGAAAACGGAACTGCTGTTTCTCTTCCTTAGCAGAACGGAAATCTCCCAAAGCGGAAGGAGGTTGGGCAAACAAACCAACAGGCGTTGCCACACCCTCCTCAAAATACCGCGAAGCCACTTCCGCCGCAACGGACAATGCTTGCGGGAGTTTAACCGGAATCCGGAAGTCGGCATCCTCTTCCTCCTGAAGGGAAGCACCGAAATCCGAAACAAAATCATGCACATCCGTGCAACCAGGCAACTCACTTCCGCCCTGACGGAAGTCAGGCGAATCGTCACCCGGAAGAGACGACACGCGAGGGATGCGATACCCACGCAGTGTGTCCCTGGGGACTGCTTCCGCCCTAGTGGGCGGAAGCGGGGAATGCTGAGCAGCCACACCCAGTGCGGTGAGTGACCACGGACGCAAGTCCCCTGTTCGATCAGAGATCGAACGCGTATCTGGGCTCACCCCCTGTGCTATCCGCTCAAGCTTACGGAGCGGCATCACACAGGGACGGCTTTCACTCACGCGGCGTACCGGCGTGGCTACTCTCTCCAGAATACGATCTTCGCTTTGGCCGGAGAACCCGGTTACTAACGAAGAATAAATACCTTGCTCGTCAACGGGCCGGCCACCAGAAGAGGCCCGAGGACGCAGAAGAGAGAGATCGTCACTGCCATCAAAGGAAGCATGTACATCAGCAGAGGTGACTGTGGCCGACGGGGTAGCACGCACCCTCCCCAGGGAACGAGAATCACCAACACCAGGCGGAAAAGAACGAAGTTCAGCCTTCGTCGACGAGAGCTCCGCTGAAAGCGACGAAATCTGAGCGCTCAGTGAGCGCAAAATAACAGACACATCCTGCTTATCGCTAACTGTACTAGAACCAGGGGCGGCTGACAATGATTCTGAGGACAATTTGGGCATAGAGGGTGATTCAGGCAAATCAATGGTCACGTCAAACGAAGATTTAGACAAGGGGTCCGCGACATTAATCACGGCATGGCTGGTAGGTGCCTTCGCTTTACGAGAATGACTTTTAGCGGGAGAAGGCTCCGCCGCTGGCTTAGTGTTTTTCTTTCTACCACTATCCGACATGGTGAGGTGAAAAGTGTAAACACAAATGTAAACAAACAAGTCTAAGCCTGGCAAAGCCTAAGTCAAAATTTCGGAGAGAATATCAAAAATGCTCACCCCAAAACGCATGCAGAAGCAGAGGAACGTGACAAGTACCAAGGTGTAGGGTCTGACACAACCGCATCAGACAACAACGGCTGCAAAGCCGGAGCAAAACCAGAGACGTCCGTACTCACGGAGCGCTGAAAATTGTATGATTCAAAGATGGCGGCAAGGTCAGGAAGTCACGCGAGACTTCGTAATATTAAAGGGTCAAGGTCGCTCTTTTTTTAGGGTTACCTCCCCTTGTTACCAAGGTGACGATTCAGCGTCCTAGCACTAGACTGAAGTAAATTGCATTTATGTGAGTTGGGATAAGAATGTAATTTAATGATTATTAAAAGCATCATCAATATCAGTTTCAACAACTAAATCTACCTTTTTCGTCTCGGATTTTAAAGATGATGTCAACTTTTCCTACTCCGTTGTAAACCTCAGCTCTGCAGTGCCCTGTAAGATTGTGGGACAATTGACGTAGCATGACGTCACAATTGACAATGAACTCCGTCATTGCATCTTGCTTACACTCCACTGTAAAACTGTCCGATACATCCTGTCCTGACCCGGGTGTATGGCTACCGAGATGGACGAAGACAAACCGATCAGGAACAGGGTACGCTGTCAGTTGGAAAGACATTCGCCCTTCTTCCATGATCACTGTGTTGTGGAACTTCTTTTTTGGTGGACCTATATTAAAAACAAAAATCATAATCATTAACAACAACAACAACAACAACAGCATCAGCAACATAATGAACAATGGAACATTCTTTGTGTGTTTTTAAATTATTAAACACACATTAGAAAATAATCGAAACAGAATATATGCCTGAGACAGAGTCCATTCTGGTGTCTGCGTATAAACCTACCTATCGTGTCTGAGTCTGTGTGTTCATTCATTATGTATGCTCTTTTGCAAAAGGAACTTACATTTTACGTTCAACAAAATGTTCTTCGTGTCCGGCCCAACAATCCCGTTTGTAGCTGTACAAGTGTAGGTCCCCATGTCACCACAGCGCACCGCCTTCAGTGTCAGCACTGCATGCTTGGTCCCGTTCACTGTGCTCTCATACTGCATGTCACTTGAGCCAAAAATACTGTTGCCATGAGTGATGATTATTTCCTTGGGCAGAGGGCGACCAGAGACAGTACACGTGAGGATTACTCTGTCGTCTTCAATAACTGACACTGGAGCGGTTTTGTTATTGAATGCGAAGCTTGTTATTACTGCTTTGTCTGAAATGGGGAGAACAAAAAAACAAAAAAAAACAATGTCCCAGATTACTCGACTAGCTGTACTCCCAAAACAGATGAATTCATTGTGGAAATTCTTACGAGGTACACTAAGTACGATGAAAGAGGAAGGAGAGAGAGAGAGAGAGAGAGAGAGAGAGAGAGAGAGAGAGAGAGAGAGAGAGAGAGAGAGAGAGAGAGAGAGAGAGAGAGAGGGAGAGAGAGAGAGAGAGAGAGAGAGAGAGAGAGAGAGAGAGAGAGAGATAGAGAGAGAGAGAGAGAGAGAGAGAGAGAGAGAGAGAGAGTGTGTGTGTATGTGTTACACACGCGCTGTAATACTGAAGTGGCTACTGGTATGGACATTGTTTATGTTTAATGTCTCGATCTTGATGTTTTCACGGAACGAGGAAAATAATATTGAAGATATTCGTTCACTTGTTTTTTTAAGCCACCATTTGCCTCCCGTATACCATCTGTTTCTGATCACTGAGCTCCCGGAGCCTTCACATACATTACACACATACTTCCATTCGAACTCTCACCGAACGGGAACAACCTGACTGCTTTCCGTTGAGAGTGAGGCATTTTAAAGAATTTATTTCGTGCAGTTAGA
>NC_090252.1:48032368-48057368 GCF_037325665.1 Littorina saxatilis
GAGTATACGGTCTTGCTGAAAAATTGCATTGCGTTCAGTTTCATTCTGTGAGTTCGACAGCTACTTGACTAAATATTGTATTTTCGCCTTACGCGACTTGTTTTAAAGTTGAGGCAGCACTGTCACACCCTTATTTTTCAACCAAATTGATTGACATTTTGGTCAAGCAATCTTCGACGAAGCTCGGACTATAGGATTGCATTTCAGCTTCAAAGTTTTAAGATTAATTAATAAGTTTGGTCATTACAAATCTGAAAATGCTAATTAAAATAAAAATATTCCTAATCGATTCAAATATGATTTTTTCTTATTCTGTATTGTTTCCTGATTTCAAAAACATATAGATATATAATCATGTTCGGACATATATTCCAAAGTACTTGCTTTCCCAAAGTACTTGCCTTCCCAATGCGTGCAAGTTCAGGTTTGTGTGCACGTGTCTCTGCGTGAGTGATTCTTTGTTTTACACGAGCAATTCAGCCTCTTGCTCGAGATTTGCATGTGTCAAAGGGCGCGATCAAGCGTATCCGGCGGAAGTGCTAAAACTAGCCATGACATCCTGATGACAAGGACTGTGTACGTGGAGGTTACATGCCGAGTCTCACTGATTATTAAAAATGATGGTCGAAGTTAGCGGATCATGAAAAATGCGAGCTTCAGCGATCTTTTTCATGACCGCGAACTGAGACCATTGTTTTTAATAATCACTGAGACTCGGCTTTATTCATCCTTTCTTCAGTTATTCAAAGAAAAGAGGAGTTTGTGTGCGAAAGTTTGATTGAATCATATTCACTCAACCAGTCAACCTGCGCACGCGATCGATTAATGCGCGGTTGTATAGTTCCGTGCAAATCATTCCATTGTGTTAACACTTCTTGTCAGTTTCCCTGTTTTGGACTAAAATCAAGTACACAGATATGTTGTCATTCTGCTGTGGCGGTAAAGGCAGATATTGTGTGTTCTGTTCATGTTTTGGTATCGCTTAGGATAATGTTCTTTCGTCAAATGGGACTAGCAGACGAACCTTTGCACCCGTGTTTGAACGTTAACGACTGTATGAAGTTCAGTTTTCTGGGGAAAATAGTGTATGAAACCGCCTTATGTTCTTTAAATTGATGAGATGTATGCATTTGGTTGCGTGTGATCTGTTTATAAAGTGAAATATTGTTGAAAACTGACCGTCGGATTGCAATCTGTTGTCGAAGAAACTGAGTGAAAAGAAATTTCAAAGGGGAACTACTCTTGTCGCTAGACAAAGCCTTGGGAATTTGCTTGTGTTGAACGCTAGTGCACGGCAGGTCTAGATTAAAGAAAACAACGGAACTCATGGATTTTATATGGAGATGCATGTGTTCAGGCCTGTAGTTGTTAATTTAAATGCGGTATGTTTGTATTGTTTGCTCCAGAGATGTATACTTCGTACATTAGAGCGTTCGGAACTTTTCAGTCGCAAAAGTAGTACCGACACAGAACAGCTTCTCAACCCATTGCGCTATCGAGGATTCAGGCTGTTGCTGGCTCGTTATTTGTTTGGTTGCTGGGTGTTTATCGAAAAATAACTAGCTCTACAAGTTTACAGAGGTAAAGAAGCAGAGGGGGGAATACATTAAACTATGCTAAACCGTTATTAGCCCTTCATGTTCAGTGCATTGGTTCTACTCATTCGCTGCGTGTCGGAACTGGAATTCCGACACCTGTGTTTAGCGTTGGCTGCGTGCCGGTACTTGAGTTCCGACGGATATCACGAATTTTTAACGGTGTAAACGGTCCTGCTGACCAAGGGAAACAACCCCTGCAATGAACTTCTATCTGTCTACAGTGGTACCATTCACTGTAAACAGTTCCTTCCCTTAAATTGTTGGGATTAATAAAAAAATTTGTTGACGGTGTGCGACCCACGTGTTTTGACTTTTCCAAGATGGCGGATCGTTCTGCTGAGACGTAGTAACTTGAAAAGAGTGCTAGAACGTGTTATTCAGTACGGTTCTGATCTTGACCTCAGTGATGATGATAGTGGAGATGATATTTTAGATTCTGGTGACGATTTTGTGCCAATGGACGATCATTTGGGTGATGATTCGGGCAATGCAAGTGTCGATCATGACATTGTGTATGATGAACCCATGACGTAGAAAGTTTTTTTGTTTTGCTTCAAATTGGATATTTTGCCTGGATATGAAGACAACAAAAGGTATGTACTTTCAAATGTTTCATATATTTTCTAAAAGAGTAAGTTCCAAACTTTGCAAAAACATAAGGTATGTAAGGTTATCTTGTGTTGTTGATTTTTAATATTTTTTTCAAAATGGCTCTAAATCGCGCGTTGGCAGGGAACACAGGGGAAATTTAGACGCGCAGCGAATGAGTTAAGTATGTCCCGATTCTGACGTCACGGACTGACCACCACCACTGACCGACGAACTTTGCAAGTGTTGTGGAGATCGCTAGATACCACTGTAATCGAATGGAAGGATAAAGAACATTATGGAATTTATTTTGATTAAGTGCGCAGTCACTCATGACGTAAGCGTAGACGCTCATCGGACAGACGGAACTGTGTAGATCTAACCAGATTAGTGTCGATGTTTCCCGAATATTCTCATATGTCCATTAACTATATAAGTAGGGCTGCGCACACGTATTGTTGTTCTTTACCAGTCTTGCACTTGTTCTTTCTTACACTGTGCTGAGAGATATTGTCACCGTTGTTCCAGCTGTTAATAAATCTACAGAACCTACACAACTCGTTGTGTCTCCTTTGCGACTGAGAGTGGTGATAGGAAAAACACGACAGCAAGGTTTCTCTTAAACAGGCAAACGCGTCGTTTGCACAGTGCGAATCATAAATAATGTATACTTTTAAAATCAACACGTAACGAATAGCAGTGAACAATATGTGACCGCAGACGGCTTCCCTTTTTGTAAAGTACGATATGCTTAATAGATAATTGCAGATTCATAAAAACGCACTCTCGTGGCGTTTTTGCTTCATAATCATATTAAAATCATGATTTGGGGAACATTGAAAACAAATAAAAGCATGACCTATTTTTGTTCATCGCCTGTCTGTTCAAGATTACAATGCTAATAAGAAGGAAGGATAACTGAAACGAGTTTCCAAGAAATAGCAGCTTCAGAAAAATTACGCAGTCTACTTCCCAGAGAAGAACAACCTTCTTTTTAATCTAGTTAATATACATTTTCAGCCATGTATGCACACGGATGCCTTACACGCGTCAATGGACATGTGATCAATCGCATGACAGTCTTCTGCGTTCGTGAGCTGAAACTCCCCCGTTCACTCATGTTTTTGCACGAGCGGAGTTTTACGTTTTTACCCCGCCATTGAGGCAGCCATACGCCGTGTTCGGAGGAAGCATGCTGGGTATTTTCGTGTTTCTATAACCCACCGAACTCTGACATGGATTACAGGATCTTTTTCCGTGCGCACTTGGTCTTGTGCTTGCGTGTACACACGAAGGGGGATAAGGCACTAGCAGGTCTTCACATAAGTTGACCTGGGATATTGGAACATTCTCCACCTTACCCAACCAGGCGCGGGCGGGATTCGAACCCACGACCTTCCGCTTTGGAGGCCGGCGTCTTACCACCAAGCCAATGCGCCCGTCTGCATGACAGTCTAAAATAACCCTATGTATAACATATCCAGTAAAGATATATGCAAAGCACCAGATACATATAACATTATAACAACAGCAAAGGCGCACACTTTTTAAACCAGCAGTTTTGTAAACGATTAGTGTATCAACACTAAAGCAAACTGAGCACAATAAGAAAGTGATTAACTCATGTCAATAGTATGCGGACATACGCTCTCAGACCATCACGGTCCTCATCATTCTCAAGTGTAATGCTCTGTCATTAAAATCAGGCCGACTTCTTGTACACATCTTGCTCAGAAGCTGATGTCAATTAAACCACCATCATTGTGATTTTATTTGTAAAGATAGCAAAGCAAATATGCAAGAGGTATGCAGGAATAATAACTACCGCATCAAAACAAGCTTTACAGCAAATGTGCCACTTGTGCAATATATTCAGAATAATTATCATGAGAAAAACATTTACGGTATTTATTTAAATGTGTTAGTAGAGTTCAACTCATTCACTGAATTGGCATGCAAACAAACCTCTGTTGATATTTGTTCAACCAAGAGGCTTTATTGTTTAGAGGTGACAGACACCTAAACCAAGTCATGCATAGACTTACAACAACAACCTGTTATTCAACAAACAAACAAACAAGAGACGTTTGATGATTAGGTGTGTATGTACAAATAAAACACATTGGCATTTTAGTGGCAATTAAAATATATAATGCTTCAAACAAACCTCGCGCAGAAATGCTTGTCAACCAGCAGAACCATAGCAGCAAGATACCCAGCGTCTGCATTGTCAGGCAGGTGTAGACGGTCAAGATCTACGTGTGTAGTCCAAGTTGTCGAGAGCTCTGAACAGCGACCTGTTTCCAGGATGTCACTATTCTGTTCACTAATTGATGGCTGTCGATGTGTAAGCAAGTGTTTTGAGCTTATGCGTTGGCAATGCGTCCCACGTGACAGTTATGAATTCATGCCTTGTCAAGTAGCAGGAAGATTTTCTTGAGATGATGTCAGTCCATAGAAAGATATCTACTAAACCTTCACGGGCACGCTTTCTGATCTTGCCGTACATGGCCAGGGGTGGTGGACACGTGACACATCAGCTGAAGCATTAGCTTAATGTGGTAACGATGTGTGTGCAGTAAAGGCAGGGAACCATCCCATCCTCCCCCCACACACTGTAGAATGTGTGTGCATGTGTGTGTGTGTGTGTGTGTGTGTGTGTGTGTGTGTGTGTGTGTGTGTGTGTGTGTGTGTGATGGCAAGAATGAGACGCAGTTTGGGTGGATAAAATCAGCTTAAATATCAAGTCAGTGTCACAGAAAGTGTGTTCTATGGGGTGACGTACTTTGAGCAGGAAATATTTGTTTTACTTTGTGGAAGCTGGGAAAACAAATTTAGCCATACGATCATAAAATGTTTGTAATCGAAAATGTATGGGCTGATTTGTTTGCCCTAGTGAACAAAAATGCCTCACATATAAGTAACACAATATATACATGCCTCACATATAGGTAACACGATATATACATGCCTCACATATAAGTAACACGATATATAAATGGCTTAGATGCAGTCATATTTTGTTACTTGCAACAACACGAACGACGATGACGGAGATGTTGATAACACTGGTACTGACTATTAGGGTTTAACGTCCTCTTAGACCAACTGTCTGGTCTATATTGGGACAGGTATTGGTAATACGCTGGAGATATGGTGTGATACTTTGATTCGAACAAGCCCGCTGTGGCTGTCTTCTTCGACACACCAGCATTGGGTTTGTCTCGTCAAAGTATCGAAATACGATCATTATAATCAGAGACGAGAGATGATGCATGCGTGTCTTCGTGTTTTCCAAGCCCTGAGACTTTCGCTGTGAACGTGGGATCTTGTTCGTGCGCATGTGTGCACACGGGGGTGTTCGGACACCGAAGAGAGTCTGCACAAAGTTGACTCCGAGAAATAAATATCTCGCCGAACGTGGGGATCGAACCCACGCTGATAGCGACCAACTGGGGGTAGCCTTCTCTACTAACTTCTGAGAGAAGGTCGGATCACTCTCGATGCCGTGAACCTAATTAGGATCTTTTTCTTGTCTCTTCTCTATTTTTGCCTCCCCAAAGCCCTTTCACTTACCTTTTCTAACCCATAACATTCTCCACCTGTTTTTCCCCAAAATATGGTGAATTCCGAGTTTGTCATGTGTGACCAGGGGATGAGTGGCTGACACCTTAATGCTCAGGGCGTATCTTTGCGCTCGGAATCGAGAGGTTGCGTGTTCGACCCTGGGTCAGGCCGCTATTTTCTCCCCCCTTTCCTAATCTAGGTGGTGGGTTCAAGTGCTAGTCTTTCGGATGAGACGAAAAACCGAGGTCCCTTCGTGTACACTACATTGGGGGTGCACGTTAAAGATCCCACGATTGACAAAAGGATCTTTCCTGGCAAAATTGTATAGGCATAGCTAAAAATGTCCACCAAATACCCGTGTGACTTGGAATAATAGGCCGTGAAAAGTAGGATATGCGCCGAAATGGCTGCGATCTGCTGGCCGATGTGAATGCGTGATGTATTGTGTAAAAAAATCCATCTCACACGGCATAAATAAATCCCTGCGCCTTGAATATGTGCGCGATATAAATTGCATAAAAAATAATATAAAAAAATAAATAAATCCCTGCGCTTAGAACTGTACCCACGGAATACGCGCGATATAAGCCTCATATTGATTGATTGATTGATCTTGTGTAGTTTTGATGGCTTCAAGTAGAAAAGAAGAAAGTGTTTTGGCTAGGTTACACACTGGTCACACTTATATAACACATGTTGACCTTTTAAAAGAGAAGAGGCACCATGGTACCACGCCTGTGATAATAGTGTTACTGTGATACATAGTTTTACTGTGATACATTTCCTGACTTTGTTTTTTGAAATTGGTTTAATTTAAATTTGTGTAATGTTAAACTTGTGGGGTCCTCATTTGGCCTGTATGGCCCGCTGGACCCAAAAAGCAACATATATCATCATCATCATCAATGGTGACTGCGCGTGGGAGTGAGAAATAAAAATAATAAACAATACTTTACTCACGTGTTTGATGAAGACTAAACGAATAACGAAGCGACGTTTGGATAACTGTGGTATTTACGTGCAATCTTTAAATTTTCTTTTTGTTCTGTCGTCTTTCTTCTTCTTTTGTGTGTTGTGCCTGATGAAGGCCAAAGTGGTCGAAACGTCGCTTCATTATTCGTGTTGTCTTCGTCAAACACTTGAGTACATAATGTTTTGGTCTTTTTATGTATAACCTTGTAAGCACCAAGTATTGAGAACACGCCCACCTCCTGATTTGTGTCAACAACTGTGTATAGGGTAATGTACCTTGTAAACAACCATCATGTTTGTAATATCCGCACGTGATACGCAATATCTGAATGCATTGAATGCATTACCAGTCCATAAAGAGAAAAATGTATCGGTCAAATGCTCTGATTTGTGTGTACTTTCAAAAGATGTTCCGAATTCGGGATACCGACTGAACAGTGTGGGTTTTGACATTGAGCGGTAGCCATACTTACCTAGTTATAACCCTCCAAACATGTGCTAAAACAACTTTGTACTTGTTGTGTTGTTAATGTTTGACAGCGGGATTTAATATTTCCTCATAATTTGCTTTTGGAGTCAACTTTTGTGGTGTGCAACACGGGAAAAAGGCCTACCTCATACCATCGCTGATGTATTGCCCTTCCCATGTTTGCTATCTGTGGTCAAATTATAGCCTGCTTGATCCCCCTTCATACCCCGGGAACAATGACTGACAGGATAGTTCTGATGGGAAACATCACTGGTACAGATACATGCACCGTCGGTACTAAGTAAGGATTGCTTGAACAAATCCATGAATGTTTGTTTCAAAAACAACGCGCACGTCCCGGTTTTGGGCAAAGTAAATAATTATGTATCCACATTTATTTTATAAACAAACTTAGTTATTTATTTTGTTAAACCGTCGCGATATAACCTTGAAAACGACGTTAAACACCAAATACAGAAAGAAAGAAAGAAAGAATGTTGTTAAATCTCAGAGCTTAAATGCTACCCCGTAGTCCCGACTAAATCAAAGAACGTTTTGGCAACATTTGAACAAAATGGCCCTTGACAAGTGCCGCCTCAACTTAAAAAAACCCAGATATGACATCATCAAACAGTTCATAAAATGAATATAAAAAAGTCTGGGGATGTTATTTGGAAGCAATAATGTGTGTGTGTTTTGTGCAGCTCTGTCCAGTAGTTATCAGGGATTCGCTTTACACACACATACCCACACACACACACCCACACACACACACACACACACATACACAAGCACACACGCACACACACACACACACACACACATACACACGCACACACACACCCACCCACACACACACACACACACGCACACACCACACACACACACACACACACACACACACACACACACACACACGCACACACACTGAGCTTATACACCAACACCAGTGGCTCTACAATTAAAAATGAGACGTAAAGTAAACAAACCAAACCAGAAAGTTTAGATTTAAGGAACGTTTAATTTTGGAAAAAAGACTGTACAGTTAAGACTCAATAACAAGCCCGATGTGGTGATGCAAAACACACAGTGGTAAACACCAGAACAGTCATAACTCAGAATCTCCGAGCACCGGATATATTTTACAAGTTTTTTGTTTGAGATCAGAGATTTAAACATTTTTAATTTGTTTATGAATATTTTTTTTTCTAATTCTTTTGTTTTGTTTTAGTTTAGATAATTTAAAAAAATATTAATATTTCTGATATGTATAGTTTACCATGTTTTTGTGTGTTTTGTTTTATCGATCATAGATTTCAACTTTTATTTTTCTGAATTCTTTCTTCTTTCTCCCTTTTGTTTTTTAGATAAGAGATTTAAAACAAAATATTTCTGATATATTTTACAAAAAAAATAATGACAACATTAATTGAATATTTTTAGGGAAACCACAAATATTTATTTCATTTGAATATTTTGCAAGGATATTTGGTGCGGATCTGCCAGTATCATTCAGCACGGTATTAAAAAATGGCGGTATGCGGTTTGCAGGCAGGTTTTACCTCGTTTACATTTCCTCAGGCTACACTTTAAATTATCTTGGTAAGTTTTTGCTTCTTAATTTGACCAACCCTGTAACTGAATGCATGTATGTATTGCTTGATAAGCCTGAAATAAACCACATAACTGTACAAACAGCTCTATGTCGATTGAAATTTGAAGGTTCAAAACACTGCTTTCACACTCAGTGTCTCACTCAGTCACTGAGTCAGATGCTGACATATTGATGATTGAATGAGAGTTGTATTCTGTCTGATTCAAGTGTCATGGAGCACACAGCAATATGTTCAGTTCCTAGAGATTTAAATTGCTTCATATTGTGTAAAATTGAGGCATAACTCGTATTGTGTCACAATCTGACAAAGCCAAAAGCGGCAACTGAATGTTGTGCATTTAAATGTTTATATTAAAATCAAAGTTCAACTTCAAACGGAGAAAGTTCCGACTCACTGTAGTGTAGTGTTTGCGTGTGTTTTGCTTGTGTGAATGAGTTCTATTTAGGTTGTTTCAAACACTAACAAACTAGTAACTACGATACAATTCCTTATGCAGCTTTTTAGGGGCAGGTGAGGTGAAATCCATGGACCTGTACATGTATAAGTACATTGTGAAATATATGCCTATGGGCAGTATGGCCACCCATCTCCATGTCGTGTTTGCACCCATCCTGCTAAACCCATTTCATTTTCAGTACTGATGAAACGAGTTGGTAAGTTACCTACTTCGGGTTTCAATACTATAAATACTCGTAGGCGTAGTGAGTACTACTACTACATGAAGTGTTAACATAATTGAATGATTTTCACAGGACTACACAACCGCGCATTAATCAATCGCCTGCGCAGGTAGACTGGTTGAGTGAATAGGATTCGAACAAACTTTAGCACAAAAACACATTTTTTTTAAACAGAAGAAAGGAGCCCACATTTTTCATGATCCGCTAACTTTGACCATTATTTTTAATATTCACTGAGACTCGGCATGTAAACTCCACATCTCTATATGCATTTTGTGTTTCCGCTTACATTTAACACGGAACGAATTATTGATGATATAAGATTTTGTATACTTTCTGTCGATACTTTTATATCATTCTATATATTTTAGTGCCTATTGTCGTTTCAAAATCGTAAATTTGAACTTGTTATCGAACTAAAAAGTTAAATAATACAGTTTAGTTTGTTATGTTTTCGGCTGACTAAAGTGTGAGTCTGGGCACAAAGCCAAATGGACACGTGGAATGTAGCAGAGCTAAGAGAAACTGTTGTAAGGTGAGGATGACTCAACGATCACAAAGTGAAACTGTTCATCACGTGTCCCTGAGGGTGTCATTTATCAAAGATCACATCACGCTAGCGTCCGGTCGATCAAAGAACATGTGGCGTGTTAACGCATTATAGAAACGTTTGATGTAAGTGAATGGAAAGGAAGATATTGAATTAACTGTGAATGATTGTTTGCGAATATTTTTTTAACAAAATAGTTGTAGCATTTCATGAAATTGATTCATCAAACCCACTGCCTTGTAACGATGAAACCGGGAAGGTAAACACGAACGAACCCCTTTAGCTTTGTGGATTTATAATAAAAGATCATAATTATAATCATAAAAGAATAAAGGACACGGCCTTGTGAAGGACACTGTGTATTCTAAAACTGATCTGTTCACTGTCTTGCTCTCTTAAAGTCGACATTTTAAATCTCAGATGAGTCTATAAAATATTCGTCCTTTTTAAGCGTTGCTATCCAGATCCGATTGCCAAGCATAGGAAATGTACCAGGTACCCTACCCTATGCAATACTAGGCGTGTACGAGGTACCTTACGGTTTACCACAAATTCGCCATACAGTTTTTGTTGCAAAATTAGTTACCAATCGGTTTATACTTGTAGTTTTAATGTATCCGACATAATGTTATGAAAAAAACAAACACTGGGGAAGGGGAGATGCAGAGGGGTTAGGGTGGTGCTTTTTAAGTGCTGTTGATTTTGTAAGTTACTGTTGACCGGCAGGAATATTTAAAACCGTGGGTGTCACCACTCCCATCCCCACTTCACAAGATGCGGTTATTTTCTCCATCCTCTCTTAGTGTGACCGCTTCGTAATCATACTGATCCATGTAGGGTTAGTAGGTGTTTTTGTATGGTCTGACATCATCTCAAGATAATATTCCTGCTACTTGACAATGCATACTCTTCTTCTTCTATTCTTATTCGTTCGTGGGCTGAAACTCCCACGTGCACTCGTGTTTTTTGCACGAGTGGGATTTAACGTGTATGACCGTTTTTTACCCCGCCATGTAGGCAGCCATACGCCGTTTTCGGAGGAAGCATGCTCGGTATTTTCGTGTTTCTATAACCCACCGAACTCTGACATGGATTACAGGATCTTTTTCGTGCGCACTTGGTCTTGTGCTTGCGTGTACACACGGGGGTGTTCTGACACCGAGGAAAGTCTGCACACAAAGTTGACTCTGAGAAATAAATCTCTCGCCGAAGGTGGGGACGAACTCACGCTGCCAGCGGCCAACTGGATACAAATCCAGCGCGCTACCGACTGAGCTACATCCCCGCCCACACAATGCATACAATTCAGAAGTATGGCGTGGAAAGCACCCCGCATATACATGCTTGACACACTTACTTACACGTCGTCAGCCATCACATAGTGAACACAACTGAACATGGATCGCTGTTTAGAGCTCTCGACAACTTGGGCTACACACGTATGTCACAGTCTTCATCTGCCTTACAATGCAGACACTGGGTACCTTAATGCTCTTTTCTTGCTGGTTGACAAGCATCGCTGCGCGAGGTGCGTTTGAAACAATGTACATTTTAATTATCCAGCCTGGTGGCGCGGCGGCGACGAAAAGGCTTGGCGGCGAATATTAGTGCTCGGTTTTTTTCTCCATAAAAAGCGGCGCGGCAGGCGGACCTTTTATCTGTCTGGCTTGACTCTTCAGAATAAACATGAAATATAACTGCATGAAACCCATTGTTGTTACTCATATGGGAGGTATTTTTGTTCAATAGGGAACATTACATCTACGTTCAATAAAACACATATTTCATGACGCAAATGGCCACATTTGTTTTCCCGACCTCTGTAAAATAAGTTGATATTTCCTGCTCAAAGTTCGCCAACCCATGGCACACACTTTCTGTCACACCGACTTGAGATTTTGTGATCTTGTTCACCCACACTGCGTATCATTCACACCATCAAAATAGATTATTGTGGCCTTTTTGATTAAAGTTTACTCAGCTGCTATATAATTTTTTCACATTATAATATATCAGGTTAAAATCAAATTTCAGCATGAGAGACACACATACTGAATTTCAGGGTAACCCCCCAAAAATGTAGCCCACTAAAATACTAATTACTTCCACGTGTACTATTCACCGAATTACTTCATATTTGGTGTACACTGGCTTGAGATGTAGGAACACGATTTAACAAAACGGTATGCTTGCAGGTTTAGGTTTTGACATTACAAACAAACTATTTTTAAGGAGGAGTTAAAAAACGACACAGGTGTGAAATGAAGTATAAATAGTGTTTAAAAAGCGATGTCGTTGGTCACATGCTCTTTGAAAAGTCATTAATCAACATATTTGACCAATAAGAGTACGATACACTTTTACACGCCACCCACCTCAGGTCGAGCAAAGACTGTGAGGCTTCACCGTTAACACTTTAAACAGACACGATTGCGATGACAAAAGAACAAGTCGCGTAAGGCGAAATAACAACATTTAGTCAAGCTGTCGAACTCACAGAATGAAACTGAACGCACTGCATTTTTTCACCAAGACCGCATACTCGTAGTTTCGTCAGTCCACCACTCGTGGCAAAGGCAGTGAAATCGACAAGCCAGAATAGTGCGGTAATGGTCGCGCTGAGCAGGATAACACGCTTTTCTGTATCTCTATTCTTTTTAGCGTACTGAGTTTGTTTTTAATCCAAACATATCATATCTATATGTTTTTGGAATCAGGGACCGACAAGAAAATTAATAAGATGAAATTGTTTTTAAATCGATTTCGGACAATTACTTTTAATCATAATTTTTATATTTTAATTTTCAGATCTTGTTTGTACTATAAATATAACATAATATGTATATGTTTTTGGAATCAGAAAATGACGAAGAATAAGATGAAATTGTTTTTGGATTGTTTAAACAAAATTGTTAATGACAAGTTTCCGATTATTAATGACCAAATTCATATATTATTTTTTAAGCCACCAAGCTGAAATGCAATACCAAAGTCCGGCCTTCGTCGAAGATTGCTTTTCCAAAATGTCAATCAATTTTATTGAAAAATTAGGGTGTGACAGTGCCGCCTCAACTTTTAGAAAATGTCGGATATGACGTCATCAAAGACATTTATCGAAAATATTTTAAAAAAACGTCCGGGGTTATTATTCCCAGGAACTCTCATGTCAAATTTTATAAAGATCGGTCTAGTAGTTTAGTCTGAATCGCTCTACACACACACGCATACACACACACACACACACACACACACACACACACACAACCAAACACACACACACACACACACACACACACACACACACACACACACACACACACACACACACACATACACACACACATACACACACACATACACCACGACTCTCGTCTCGATTCCCCCTCTATGTTAAAGCATTTAGTCAAAACTTGACTAAATGTAAAACGGAAGACATTGAATTAGTAAAGTTTGATTGAGACTCTTCATTGCGCACGTTTAGTGTGTTTACTTGACAAGCAAGCAAAAAGCAAATCGACAAATAAAGCGTGTTACTGTGTGTGTGTTGTTCTGTATTTGGTTGGGATGGGGTGGTGGAGGATGGGTTAGAGGTTAGTTTAGGGTAAATGATTTAAGTGTTATATGCATTGTTTGTTCACGCTACAGTTCAAGATATGGAACACAGTGTTTAGATCAAAATAGAACTATTTATCATGTGTGCGTGTCCTTCTTTGCATGGAGTTGAATGATATGTAAGCAACAGTACTGCACACTATTGTTTTCAAAACACATCAAAATAAATCCCAACATACGGCAGCTACCAATGTATTGTCGAAATACGCTCTTGTTCCAGGTAAAATTACACATACTCTTTAATGTTCATGCACTCAAAATCTCATTGGTTTATAGTCAGCCAGTTATTCTCTCACTAATATACAAGAGTACTGGTTAGACTCAAATCCAACAGTTCATGGATCAGGCAATTATTAAGTGATGTGTCCACAAATTAGTGAACATTTTTATTTCGTGTGATTTAATTCATTTTTAAGCGGAATTGTAGAAAACAAATTAACAAAAGCCCAATCAAGAGGTGCACTTATTTCGCGTACACTTGTGCAACAGCCAAAGCAGGACACGTGTAAGTCAAAGCAAAGATGAGTTAGTGATCACAAAGTTATGATACTTCCGTTTAACATGTCCTGCAGGATGCCGCTGATCAAAGTCGAGTTTACTCTAAACACCATTGATGACTTTCATCTGCTAGCGTCCGGGAGATCAAATAACACATACACATACACATACACACACACACACACACACACACACACACACACACACACACACACACACACACACACACACACACACACACACACACACACACACACACACACACACATATATATATATACGCTCACACGTTTTGCTATGTTATTCAGTCCTCTTTTACTTGAAAAAGAAGACACTCCGAGGCTATTCCTGATATTTTTCAAAATGAAGAAAAGCCTGCGATAGAGAAATACAGAATACTACATAGCTTGCTGCGTCGTACCAGATTTACACGAGTTGTTTTTTTAAATATTGAACTGCGAGCGAAAGCGAGCTGTTCACTATTTGAAAAAGCATCGAGTGTAAATCTGGTACGACACAGCAAGCCATGTAGTATTCTGTTTATGCTACATACTGTACTTACGTGTATTTTACTGAAAATGTCCTGCAGTCTAGTCAGCTAAATTGAAAACGCTTGTTTTGGAACCTCGATCTCTTCCAAAGCCTCCTGCAATCTATTACGTCAAAGCAAAGAAACGTCACTCTGAAAGTGTGGCGTGACGTGTTAGTTCTAAAGATTCAACGAGGGTAATTAGCGAGCGCAATTTTTGTTTCTATAATGACGTTTGTCTTGGTGACTTTGGCATCATAAGCAGTGGAAAAACAGGTCCCTGCCAGACTTGCTTGACATGACCTCATTTACATGATAATATACACACGTGTGATTTGGACGATTATTATCTGATGGGTGTCTCTCTCACGTATGTAGGATAACACATGCCATTCTTTGATTTAGGGTACCTTACAAATTGCATGCGTTAAATGTCAAGAAGTTAAAAAAGGGTTACAAACACCGCGGTGCAGCAGATACTCAGACGTGGTTTTTTTTACAACTTTTTTTTTATTTTTTTTTTAAATTTTTTTTTTTCCTGATTTTTTTTTTACAACACATTATACATTACATCACAATTCACATCGCCACATTCATACCTACAACATGCATAAAAAGAATGATCTAGAACAGAAATGGTTGAAAACGACGTTAAACACCAAATAAAGAAAGAAAGATCTAGAACAGAGAGAGAAGTAGAGAGAGAGAGGGAGAAAGTTAAAGAGGCACTGTATAGGACCGTTTGACAACAACAACTACTAGACCTAGCTCTAAACAATATTGATTGCTACAAGATTCAAGTTTACAACAGAATATATACCAAGATACTGTTAACGAATTAGGTAGGAGGAGTAGAGCCTAGTACTGGACAATTTTCATGAAACCAGGTTAGAATATGGTTGCCAGAGGCGGTCAAACTTATCTTCTGCTAATCCCCCCTTGTACTTGTCCAATAAATATCTACTTTTCAAAAATTTCAAGAATATCGGAAGCATCGGTCTTTCAGAGTTCCATTTACATTTGTAAATATAAAATTTGGCCAATAAAATAATGAAATCTAGGGCTTTATCAGTGAACATAATTATTTTCCTGAACTCCAAACAATACCAACGCTTCCGAAAACCGGAAATTAGTAACATGATAACAACTATTATTTAACAGTTCCTGTAGTTCCTGCCAAAACCTGTTAATATGCTGGCAATGCCACATCAAATGATTAATTGTTTCTTCCTCATTGTTACAAAACGAACAATTAGAAGATTCAACAATTTTTCTCAGAAATAAGTAGCGGTTTGTGGGCAAAGCCCTATAAATTAACCTCAGCTGGAACCATTTTAGCTGACAATCAACTGTTGTCTTATGACATAAGTAAAAGATCTTGTTCCAGCTGAGGTTATCAAAAATACCATTCCATTTTACCACACCAGCTGGGGCTGAGTCTGTTATTTAAAGGAGATCAATATTAAACACGATTTGAAGTAACAGGTGTGAAAAGATACGAGCTTTGTTATCCTCCTTACTTTTCCTTACAACGTGATATGAATGTAAATGGCTTCAAACATGGACACCACAATGCAAACATGGACACCACAATGCAAACATGGACACCACAATGCAAACATGGACACCACAATGCAAACATGGACACCACATTGCAAATATGGACACCACAATGCAAACATGGACACCACAATGCAAACATGGACACCACAATGCAAACTGAGAACAGAAAAGGAATTGAATAACCAAATAGGTGGAAGGGACATGACACACCTATACCACACTTCTTCTGAGTGAATGTTCCCTGAAAACACAAGTAACAACAACAACAACAACAACAACAACAACAACAACAACAACACCAACAACAGCAGCAACAACAACAACAGCAACAACAAAACACCCCCACCACCACAACCACCAACGACAACAACAAAACACCACCACCACCACCACAACCACCACCAACAACAACAACTACAAAACACCACCACCACTACCAACAACAACAACACCAACAACAACAACACCAACAACAACACCAACAACAACACCAACAACAACAACAGTAACAACAACAACAAAACACCACCACCACCACCACCACCACCCCCACCACCACCACCAACAATAACAACAAAACACCACCACCGCCACCACCACCACCACCAACAACAACAACAACAACGACAACAACAACACCAACAACACCAACAACAACAACAAAACACCACCACAACCACCCCCACACCCACCACCACCACTACCAACAACAACAACAACAACAACAACAACACCTGCAACAGCAACACTAATGCCATCAACCAACAACCCACTCACCAAAGCAAACGCTGCGGCTCAGGCTGAACTGGTACTTGCATAAGTAAATATGTCTTTGCAAGATTGAGCTTTCTACCTCAGTTGAACAGAAATGATACACCCACTCATATTCAACAGCAACACCAACAACAACAACAGCAGCAGGAGAAGCAGCAGCAGCTGCATCAACAACAACAACAACAACAACAACAACAACAACAACAACAACAACGACTACAACAACAACGACTACAACAACGACAACGACAATGACAACGACAACATAGATATACACTCTCCCAAAAAAACAACTTGACACAAGTAAACATTTATTTGCTTTAAATATGTTAGAGGAAAGCAACAACATTCAGTTTGAAGTTTGTCACTAACGTTGTTGCTAACCACTACATTACTGTGCATCGAACACTTTTCTTTGTTTAATCCTGAACGTTTCAACGGGCATGAAGAATTTGAACGACGAAGACAACAACAGCTACCACTACTAATTCTACTAAGCCTACTACTCAAATGAAGATTAATGAAATCCAACATACCGATATTGCCAGACGAGTAAAACTGAAACTGAAAGAGGCTTTTCACCAGAAACAGAATCAAAATGCGAAGGATCACAATCATTGGCAAAACCCGGTGACTAGACTGAGCGTCACTAAGAGCAGTCAATTACATTTTGTTCCCGCTTATAACTCATTTTCGTAAACGTTTTTCGTTTCGTTATTTGTTCGCATTAATGATTGCTATATATATATATAATTGTATCTATGCACTGTTGTTGGAAATCGTTTCTTCTGTTTTCTTGTTCGTTTAATTCGTGTATATATTCAATCGACACATACATTTATGTCGCCGCCCACAATGTTTAGTCAGATTATGTTCATAAACTCACACACATTCACACACGCGCGTACACAAACACAACTCCTCCCCCCTACACACACACACACACACACACACACACACACACACACATACATACACACACACACACGCACGCACGCACACACATACACACACACACACACACACACACCGACACACACACACACACACACACACACACACACACACACACACACACACACACACACACACATACACTTATATCCATTCTTACATGGAAAGCGTATCATGTAGAAGTAGTAAACTTTATTTTCTTATTTTAAATATCTGCATGCAAAAAAGAAAAAAAGAAAGATTGTACGTCAACAGACATGTTACAATAGAAATTAAAGTGAATATCATTATGTACAGGGACATATTTTTCAACTGGTATCATTGTCGAGGGTACTGCATTACAGCGTATTTTACTTTGTGTAATTGTTCATCTACAAATCTTTGAATCAAATCGAAAGATGGTCCCCTCTTGTATAACAATAAACTGAATAATAGTTTTGGTCGACCTTGTCTATGACAAATATAAAGTAATGATGGATCTTTTTAGCACATACAATTCTACGTACAATTAAAAAATAACCACACAAAAACCCATTGAAAAAGCAATGTCTTCAAATACTGCGCACACATTTCAAATGATGTCTTTATCTACAAATGAATAGTGACATTGACTTTACTGCATAATAAACATCTTTCTAATCAAGTCTGTACCATACCATATCGTTTGATTACAATAGATTGTTAATAGACAAAATATTTCTATTGAAAACTAGAACATATTTTGTTTAGTCCGGGCTCTACTTTTTCTGTGATCAAACTGTGGCTTTGCTGGGTGTTTTGTTGTTGTTAACCAAGCAAACAAACAAACTTATACTTTAAAGTACATTTGGCAGTAATCCGTAAATATGTTTTAAATAAAAGTACATTAACTAATTTTCATATCAGGAACAATATCTCTTTAAGTAAGCTGGTCAAGTGAAACAAATATGTACAGGGGCAGTAACTTAGTTTTGAAATAAGCTGCGTAGGCGAGCTGCATAATATCCTCCCTTTTTCTGATTCTCCCAAACATACCTATATCCACTCGTATGTGTGTATGCACACACTTACATTTCTTACATTATTGAGTATTTACTTTGTAGTGAAGATCTCAATTACAAACACACACTTATGCTGAAAAGAAACCGTACATATATGTAAAGCACCACGTAATATCAGACAAAAACTGACACAAATGCAATTACTTAACCAGTACTTGTTTTTACGCACAAATAGTGTATTTAAACCATAGAAAACATAACACCAGCAGAAAGTAGGCAACTTATCTATACAAAAGTGGGCATGTAATAGACCTTAACACTGTGTTCGCCCAAATAGTTCTTCATTTGCATCCTGTGTATTTCAAAGCATTCCAAGTAGCTGTACAAATCCTGGCTAGAAGCTCAAATGTACAGTAAGCAACTTATTTTTTAGGAGCAGCAAAAAAGGCAATGTGCCAGTAACTCATACAGCGTAATTAACTCTATCAGGTTGACAGTCCACCACACCCTGTATACACCTAGCATGTAGCCAAACCACAGGCTATATATGCTGTTCACCTTTCTGTTCTACCGTTTATCTTCTAACTGCTGTACTACTGTTTAGAACTGACAGACACTGAAGACAAGTCATCCCTGCGCTGATTTAAACAAAAAATAGTTATTTACACAATTAATGTTTATGTACAAGCAAGAAAAACTTGATGAATTATTGTTTTTTGTTTTGTTTTTAAACAGGGTAAATTGGCATATTGTTTGTTGATGTACACACAACAGACATTTGACAATTTGATGTTTATGTACAAAAAATGAGTTTATTGGCTTTGCATCTCACATACACTCTTATTTTACACAAGTAAGGTTTCACGTGTATGACCGTCTTCCCTTAATTTAATGTGTTATAAGGGGATGCTTGTTTTAACAGAAGACTTTTTTGGCAAAGGATTGTTCATATAAAAACAAAAGAAATTTCATGATGTTGCTGTTTATACATAGAAACACGATACATTTTACAATTGTTATTTCATGCATGGACTGGGTGGCCGAGTGGTAACGCACTTGCGCTCGGAAGCGAGAGGTTGCGTGTTCAGGCCTGGGTCAGGCCGCAATTTTCTCCCCCCTTTCCTAACCTAGGTGGTGGGTTCAAGTGCTAGTCTTTCGGATGAGACGAAAAACCGAGGTCCCTTCGTGTACACTACATTGGGGTGTGCACGTTAAAGATCCCACGATTGACAAAAGGGTCTTTCCTGGCAAAATTGTATAGGCATAGATAAAAATGTCCACCAAATACCCGTGTGACTTGGAATAAAGTGTAAAAAATTCCATCTCACACGGCATTAAGTCTCAGGGCCTGGAAACATGAATACACGCATGCAGAAAAAAAAATGGGTAGCGCCGTATACTGTATGGCAGCTCGCTTTCCCCAGGGAGAAAGCAGCCCGAATTTCTGTGAGGTTACCCTCATGGACTATATAAAATCTTATCCTTATCTTATATACGAGAACAATGCAATTAATGATCAGTTGATCATATGAAATGGGAGACAGTTGATGGCCGGTTGATTAATTAGAAATGGCTGCTTGTTTCCAGGCATGACGAACGTAGCATAGCATGGTATACAAACCAATGAATAAATAATAAACCAATGAATATGTGCATGCAATCAGATGATACACTGAAAAATAAGTAAATACACGTTTAAATAACTAAATAAATGACAAAGTGAATATTTAAAATGTATATATATATATAAAAAAAATCAAATAGATGTATACCTCAGTGAATGAGAACATAAATGAATTACCAAATTATTCAGTAAGAAATAAATGAATGCAATATACACAAATACAGCAGCGAGTAAACATCAAATTCATCACTCAATAAAGACTAAAACAAAACCAGTAACACAAACCAAAAGAACACACACATGAATAAAACATGAAAGTCCTTTACAGACAGACATGTGTGAAGGTAAATAACTAGTTTGAAACACTCAGGTTTTCAGAATGTAGAATAAAGATAAACAGATGTAAGTCAAACCACAGAGCTGTTAACAACAAAGCCACCTTAATTGGCCTATACTGACAGTGTGAAATGAAAAGAAAAACATTATATCTGGACAATGAGGTATTCCCAGTGTGATGTGAAAGAAAATCAATCTGGATCAGTGAGGCATTCACAATGTGAAATGGACAACACACACACACAATCCTATTCAATCTGGACCAATGATCAAGATATTCACAGTCTGAAATGAAAAGACAAACTTTTAATATGAACCAATGAGACATAGCCAACGACTGTTGATAATTATCTGTTTCTTTGAAATAAATAATGTTTCATGCCGACTGCTGTGCATGTGCAGAAACATTGGTCTTTTATTAATGTATTATCTATTTTGACACTCGCATTGCATTAATCAATTAGGTAAACAAGTATGTCTGCACAGCAGTCACCACGAAACAGTACATATGTTTTTTGTTCAAAAAAACTGCGTTGTCATAGTAGTCACATTGTTTCGTGCAATGAAAACAATGAAATCATTAGCAAAGTTCCAAACATTCACCAAAAAGCTGTGTGAACAATACAAGTTGCAGTGAAATTCAACTTACACATTGAAAAATACTCCTTTTATAATATGCATACACAGGGAAGACAAACAGACCTAATATTACACACAGTGTAGGTGATTAAGGAAACGATTTGCACAGAAGCCAATGTCACAATCATATACGAATAGAATAAGTCAAACACGTAACAACACGTTGGATCAAACCGTGTATGCCAAAAAAATATGATTGCTTAATTGAAAGCAAAGTTCGAAAGCAGCAACCCAAAGAACATTACAACAAGGACCTATATAATTCATCATGCTCTTAAAATGTCGTGCTTTACAGATTGATGACTGTGGCAACTGACATCTGTTCCGATAATACGTACACTCTCGATCTGTCGTTATCATAATACATTACATTTGTGTTCGGTTGTTATCATATGGACACTCTTATATTTTGTCGTTATGATATATACACTTTCGTTTGGTCTTTATCATATGTACACTCTTGTTCAGTCCTTATCATATGTACACTCTTGTTCAGTCCTTATCATATGTACACTCTTGTTCAGTCCTTATCATATGTACACTCTTGTTCAGTCCTTATCATATGTACACTCTTGTTCAGTCCGTATCATATGTACACTATTGTTCAGTCCGTATCATATTTACACTCTTGTTCAGTCCTTATCATATGTACACTCTTGTTCAGTCCTTATCATATGTACACTCTTGTTCAGTCCTTATCATATGTACAATCTTGTTCAGTCCTTATCATATGAACACTCTTGTTCAGTCCTTATCATATGTACACTCTTGTTCAGTCCTTATCATATGAACACTCTTGTTCAGTCCTTATCATATGTACACTCTTGTTCAGTCCTTATCATATGTACAATCTTGTTCAGTCCTTATCATATGTACACTCTTGTTCAGTCCTTATCATATGTACAATCTTGTTCAGTCCTTATCATATGTACACTCTTGTTCAGTCCTTATCATATGTACAATCTTGTTCAGTCCTTATCATATGTACACTCTTGTTCAGTCCTTATCATATGTACACTCGTTTTCAGTTCTTATCATATTTAATACTGATGTTGTTCTGTTTTTGTGATATGTAATATCGTGTTCAGTCCTGATCAAATTCCATCTCTTGTTCTGTCTTCATCTGGTGAAGCCTTTTTGTCAGTCCTTATCGTATGTTCACTCGTCTTCTGTCTTTATCATATGTAATTTCTAGTTGTAGTTTCACCATATGTACACTTCTGTTCAGTCCTTATTATCTGCACAATCTTGTTCAGTCCTTGTCATATGTACACTCCTGTTCAGTTCTTATCATCCGAACAATTTTGTTCAGTCCTTGTCATATGCACACTATTGTTCAGTGGCCGTCGACGTCTGCACTCATTTCTAATCATGCAAGTAGATTTGTGTCGCCGGATCGTAAGTGGCATCAAATTCAATAAACACAAGAAATACACAAGTATGACCAACGTCGCAAAACAGGATTATACTCGGCAAAAAATTGAATTGCAAAAACAACATTAACAAAGAATATGTACAACTGATACGTCACTGGATCTCGATCTATCAACGCTTAACACTTTACTTTGGGCAAACACAAAACAACACACGGTGAAATAATAAAAACATACATATCTATATATAATGAGACATACAATTGACAAAAAGAAATATATACACTAAAATCAACTAAAATAAAAAAAATAAAAAACTTCCTTGTCACAATTAGATGACTAATTCTCAGTCTTTTAACCGATGTGCCTTTCTGTTATCAGGTAACAAGTGCAGGCTCTACAACACACTCCACGTGGGGACAAAACAACAAAAGCAGGTCCATAGTAAGACTCGCACCTTATAAACTGTCGTGGGATATAAACGATGACGCTCTCTCACCAACAGTGCAACGTACTCATTAAGACATCTTCCGCAAAGCAAGCAGTGACAGTTCAAAGCTGTTGTGTGAACAAAGGTGATCCAGACATGGACAGTGTTAACACTACATATCCTCTTCAGCCGAGGAATCGTCCGGATTGTCAAAGAAAGATGTAAAGTGCAGCTCATCATGGACACAGGGCTCGTCAGTGTTGTCAATGGAAGACGACACGACCACTTCACTGTGTGGAGATCTCCCGCCTGTGGGACAATGGTACTGGTCAGCATCTGACGCTGCAGCAGTGAGATTTTCCGAGGGTGGTGGTAGAGTCAGGAAGGCATTAGAGGCAGGTTTGTCAGCGTAGTCGGAAGCAGGAAGCAGACTTGGTTCATCTCGCTCATCAGGGTGTCCAGAACCGGGAGACAGAGACAACGGAGCTCTTCTCCCTGCCTCAGTGCGAACGTTGTGGACAGGATGCAGGTATGACTCATCATCAGAGGGAAAATCGCAAGGCTTTCTTTGAATCGTTGGTAGACCCGATTCCACTCTGGAGGTGTTTGAAGGTGCATCGGAGCGTAGCTGTGTTTGATCTTCAAACACCAAACCTGCTGGCTCTTCGCAGATAGAAGACAGACGCCACGAACTTCCTAAGACTGGTTGTTCAGGATTAACAAAAACAATTGGCTTGTCCGAATCAATTTTACTGGAAGAGGGCCTGAAGTTGTCAGAGTCTGGAAAGATGTAATAGTCTTCCTGAGAGATGGAGTGAGGTTTAGTCGGATCTGAAGTCTTCGGAGGGTGAAGATAATCGTCGCTTTGAGGTCGTGAGCGGTTAGATTTTGGGAGGAAGGATCCTGAACGTTTAGGGGAAATGTCGTAAATCGGATGAAGATAATTGTCAGCTTTTAAGGGTCGTGGGTAATGAGACAAAGCGTCCGATTTGGGCAGAAGGTAGTCGTCATCATCCTTGGGTAGCAGGCTAGGCAAAACTTTAGAGATGGGCAGAAGGTAGTCGTCATCATCCTTGGGTAGCAGGCTAGGCAAAACTTTAGAGATGGGCAGAAGGTAGTCGTCATCATTCTGGGGTCGCAGGCTTGGCAACACGTCTGAAATTGGGTGGAGGTAGTAGTCGCTATTCTGGGTTTGTGAGCGGCTAGGCAAAACGTCCGATAAAGGATGAAGATAGTCGTCATCATTTTGGGGTAGTGCGAGGTTCCTGGGAATATCATAGACGGCCTGCTGACAGTTCTCTTGGGAGTGTGAGCTGTTGGACACATCGTCGGGAATGAGCTCCAGGTAGTAATCCTCCTCGCCACAGTTCTCATCAGGAGATTTCTCCACATCACCTAAGACAGAACGAAGGTGCAAATTCCGCCGTCGATAGAGCAACGTTGTTCCAAGTAGTGTGTAGAAATCGTCATCGTCATCCTCGAGCGTTTTCTTGGCTTGAGCATAGATTTCCATCGCATGTGAGCGTGTGTCGCCCAAAACACTCATCTCGATCTCCTCTGGTCGGTTAGGGTCACGGTGACGGCGAGCGCCAAGACAGGCAACACTCAGGGGGATGTCAGGGACAGGGTTTCTCAGAGGCGTGCGGTG
>NC_090252.1:48062368-48063741 GCF_037325665.1 Littorina saxatilis
TGTATGTCAAGCAAACTGGGTGAATAAGCCGACTAGTGTGTGCAACTTGCAGCTCTTTTGAATTGATGACGGGGAAGTGGGCTACCAAAAACGATACAACTTTGCCTCTTTTTAAATGCTGGTCGACTGAAAATTCAACCATGTGATACTGTTTGTTGCTGTGCCTGTGTAGATTGACTATTGCGCGCATACAAACGTACTTCCGCGACAGGGCGACTATCACATCAAATGTGCTGCGTCGTATCTTTGCTAAAGCAGAGGAATTTTCGAACAGCTACAGTTTCTTCAAAGATGCCGCCATTCTGTTTTGTGTCACTATCAGTCATTTGATCTAGGGCGCTATGAGCGTCCTTGTTATAACGTTGTGCTGAAATTGTATTGTAGATTCAGAGGTGCATAATAATATGCTTTTGCAGATATAGAGTGGGATTGAAAGCGCAAACAACTCAATTGATCATGTATGAAAAAGTGTGTCCCACTGGGCCCCGATGGTTCGGGGGTAAAATAAACCAGGAAAACTGGTGTGTGGATTACGCGTGCTAAATAGCAATTCAAGTGATCTTTAAGTGTCATTTAATGTTGTTGCATGCTACTGTGAGTGTGTCCCATAAGGTTAGTACTGCTGTTTTAGTGAAAGATGTCATCGTTCTGTAAACCTCCTATGAGGCGGCCTAGGGCTTTAAAGTAGAACACACACACACACACACACACACACACACACACACACACACACACACACACACACACACACACACACGCACTCACACACATACACGCACTCAATCAATCAATCAATATGAGGCTTATATCGCGCGTATTCCGTGGGTACAGTTCTAAGCGCAGGGATTTATTTATTTATTTTTTTATTCTTATTTTATGCAATTTATATCGCGCACATATTCAAGGCGCAGGGATTTATTTATGCCGTGTGAGATGGACTTTTATTTTACACAATACATCACGCATTCACATCGGCCAGCAGATCGCAGCCATTTCGGCGCATATCCTACTTTTCACGGCCTATTATTCCAAGTCACACGGGTATTTTGGTGGACATTTTTATCTATGCCTATACAATTTTGCCAGGAAAGACCCTTATGTCAATGGTGGGATCTTTAACGTGCACACCCCAATGTAGTGTACACGAAGGGACCTCGGTTTTTCGTATCATCCGAAAGACTAGCACTTGACACCCACCACCTAGGTTAGGAAAGGGGGGAGAAAATTGCTAACGCCCTGACCCAGGGTCGAACTCGCAACATCTCGCTTCCGAGCGCAAGTGCGTTACCACTCGGCCACCCAGTCCTTAGAGAGTGTCTCTACCAGGACGGGGTGGGTTGGCAGATGGCACTGACTACCCTACACACACACAC
>NC_090252.1:48063941-48097941 GCF_037325665.1 Littorina saxatilis
AAGGATCGATATCGAAGTACATTACAAACAAATCGGAAGCCTTGTTTTGGCGCTTGACCTAACTTTTAAAATCTAAAAAATAAATTGACAGCTTGCAACAAAAACATTGTTAAAACAAATGATTTTGTCATTAACACGAAGCCAGAACAGCTCGAAGTTGTAAAAGTTAGAAAAGATGTATGGCAAGCAAACCGGGTGAATAAGTCGACTGGTGGAATGAAAATTTAAAAAACGATCAAATTTACTTTATAAATTATTGTATTTTGATAACAAAAATGACCATAGGAAAATTTAAGTATGGGAAGAAGTTAAACTTACGTATTTTATTGGAATTAGAGTTAAACATTAGACAGAAGTTTATGTTTTGTATAATATAAAGTTGATTATGTTATACAGAAAAAGACCAAGGAAGAAGGATGCTCCCCGCCTTAAACAAAATTTAAATAAATAAATAAAAAATAAAAAAAATAAAAAAAAAACAATCGGGCAAAAAATATGAGTTGAAGCATCCTGCATGCAACTGAGGTCCAAAAAAAAAAAATGAAAAACCGGGTGAATAAGTCGACTGGTGTGTGCAGGTTGCAGCTCTCTTGAATTGATGACGGGGAAGTGGGCTACCAAAATCGATACAACTTTGGGTCTTTTTAAATGCTGGTCGACTGAAAATTCAACCATTTCATACTGTTTGTTGCTGTGCCTGTGCAGATTGAGTATTGCGCGCATGCAAACGTACTTCCGCAACAGGGCGACTATCACATCAAATGTGCTGCATCGTACCATTGCTAAAGCAGAGGAATTTTCGAACAGCTACAGTTTCTTTAAAGATGCCGCCATTCTGTTTTGTGTCACTATCAGTCATTTGATCTAGGGCGCTATGAGCGTCCTTGTTATAACGTTGTGCTGAAATTGTATGGTAGATTCAGAGGTGCATAATAACATGCTTTTGCAGATATAGAGTGGGATTGAAAGCGCAAACAACTAAATTGATCATGTATGAACAAGTGGGTCCCACGGGGCCCCGATGGTTCGGGGGTTAAATAAACCAGGAAAACTGGTGTGTTGATTACGCGTGCTAAATAGCAATTCAAATGATCTTTAAGTGTCATTTAATGTTGTTGCATGCTTCTGTGAGTGTGTCCCATAAGGTTAGTACTGCTGTTTTAGTGAAAGATGTCATCGTTCTGTAAACCTCCTATGAGGCGTGGGGCTTTAAGGTAGAACACACACACACACACACACACACACACACACACACACACACACACACACACACACACACACATACACACACACACAATCAATTAATCAATCAATATGAGGCTTATATCGCGCGTATTCCGTGGGTACAGTTCTAAGCGCAGGGATTTATTTTTTATTATTTTTTTTATTTTCTTATTTTTATTTTATGCAATTTATATCGCGCACATATTCAAGGCGCAGAGATTTATTGATGCCGTGTGAGATGGAATTCTTTTTACAGAATACATCACGCATTCACATCGGCCAGCAGATCGCAGCCATTTCGGCGCATATCCTACTTTTCACGGCCTATTATTCCAAGTCACACGGGTATTTTGGTGGACATTTTTATCTATGCCTATACAATTTTGCCAGGAAAGACCCTTTTGTCAATCGTGGGATCTTTAACGTGCACACCCCAATGTAGTGTACACGAAGGGACCTCGGTTTTTCGTATCATCCGAAAGACTAGCACCACCTAGGTTAGGAAAGGGGGGAGAAAATTGCTAACGCCCTGACCCAGGGTCGAACTCGCAACCTCTCGCTTCCGAGCGCAAGTGCGTTACCACTCGGCCACCCAGTCCTTAGAGAGTGTCTCTACCAGGACGGGGTGGGTTGGCAGATGGCACTGACTACCCTACACACACACACACACACACACACACACACACACATACACACACAACACACACACACACACACACACACACACACACACACATACACACCCACGCACACACACACACACACGTACACACACTCTCTCTCACACACACACACACACACACACACACACACATGTACATACACACACACACACACTTTTGGAGATGTAGCCATGATAACAATATTTACCTTTTTTTCGGATGTTGAAATGTATGTCAACGTTTCCCAGGTCATTTGACACAGTAAGGGTATAGAGGCCGATCCGTTGTTCAAAAAGAGCCTGAGGTTCAATCAAGCAGTTCACCATAAGTTGTGACACTTCATCCTGTCTGCATGTCGATGAAAACTGTGCGGACGATACAGTCCTGCCGAGATGACTGAAGACGAACGTGTCAGGTACAGGGTAGGCTTCCAGCATGAAAGAGACGCCACGAACGGTCAGGTTCAGCTCCTTTTGGAAATGCTTCTTCGGTGAACCTACTGAAAACAAGAGATTGTACTCTTTTTACATTTAGTCAAGTTGTGTGTGTGTGTGTGTGTATGTGTGTGTGTGTGTGTGTGTGTGTGTGTGTGTGTGTGTGTGTGTGTGTGTGTGTGTGTGTATGTGTGTGTGTGTGTGTGTGTGGTGTGATTGTGTGTGTGTGTGTGTGTGTGTGTGTGTGTGTATACATCGATTCAGAGAAAACGACTACACCGATCTTCATGAAATTTGACATGAGAGTTCCTGGGTATAATATCCCCGGACGTTTTTTTTTCTTTTTACATTTAGTCAAGTTTTGACTAAATGTTTTAACATAGAGGGGGGGAATCGAGACGAGGGTCGTGGTGTATGTGTGTCTGTCTGTGTGTGTGTGTGTGTGTGTGTGTGTGTGTGTGTGTCTGTGTGTGTGTGTGCGTGTGTGTGTGTGTGTGTGTGTGTGTGTGTGTGTGTGTGTGTAGAGCGATTCAGGGTAAACTACTGGACCGATCTTTATGAAATGTTACATGAGAGTTCCTGGGTATGAAGTTTTTTTTTGATTTTTTCGATACATGTCTTTGATGACGTCATATCCGGCATTTTGTAAAAGTTGAGGCGGCACTGTCACACCCTCATTTTTCAATCAAATTGATTGAAATTTGTGTAAAGCAATCTTCGACGAAGGCCGGACTTTGGTATTGCATTTCAGCTTGGTGGCTTAAAAATGAATTAATGACATTGGTCATTAAAAATCTGAAAATTGTAATACATTTTTTTGTTTATATATAAAACGATCCAAATTTACGTTCATCTTATTCTACATCATTTCCTGATTCCAAAAACATATAAATATGTTATATTTGGATTAAATACAATCTCCGGGAACAGACTACTTCCAATTCAGTAGGGGGGCGACTATCCTCAACCCGGCGGGTCCCAAGGTGGCGGATAGGGGAACGGCCCCCAGATATGGGGGCCAGCTGCGAATATAGAATAAGCAGTCCCGGACCAACTAGCGGTGTCTCTACCAGGACGGGGTGGGTTGGCAGATGGCACTGACTACCCTATAAATGCCCCACGTGTCCGATGACGGTTACACCATGCGGGTAAGAGCCGCATTAAAAGCTCTAGCCCCGGGGTGGGACCCCCGGTAAGAAATCCCCCATGTGTTCCCAGGGTTAGGTTTTTGAGCCAGGAACTAAGGGCGGGGTAACCCAGAAATAAACCTAAGGGCTGAAGTCGGAGGATCTGGGCCAACAGGCGCACCTTAACCAACCACAGATCCACGCAAAAACGCAAAATGAAATGTCGACAGTCCGCTCCGGACTGACGATCTAACAGAGAACGACAAGAAGAAGAAGAAAAACAATCTTTGAAAATTAAAAATATAAAAATTATGATCAAAATTAAATTTCCGAAATCGATTTAAAAACACATATTATTCCTTGTCGGTTCCTGATTCAAAAAACATATAGATATGATATGTTTGGATTAAAAACAAGCTCAGAAAGTTAAAACGAAGAGAGGCACAGAAAAGCGTGCTATGCAGCACAGCGAAACCACCACCGCGCTAAACAGGCTCGTCAGTTTCACTCCGTTTTGCACAAGCGGCGGACTACGGTCATTGTGAAAAAATGCAGTGCGTTCAGTTTCATTCTGTGAGTTCCACAGCTTGACTAAATGTAGTAATTTCGCCTTACGCCACTTGTTTTGGATTAATGTCTTTGATGACGTCATATTCAGCTTTTTGTAAAAGTTTAGGCCGCACTGTCACGTCCTCATTTTTCAGTCAGAGGGATTGAAATTTTGGTCAAGCAATCTTTGACAAAGGCCGGACTATAGTATTGCATTTCAGCTTGAAGGCTTAATAATTAATTAAGTAGATGTGCAACGCCAAGGCACTGCATACCCCAGCGAAAGACAAACCTCTCTCTCTCTCTCTCTCTCTCTCTCTCTCTCTCTCTCAAACACACACACACACACACACGAACACACACACACACACACCCCAAGTTACACACGTACACACATACACACTCACTCACACGCACTCACTCACTCTCTCACACACACTTCATACACAAAAAACACCCCCCCATACGCACATATAGACAGACGGACATACACACCTTTACAAACAAACACACATACACACACACATACACTTACGCACACGCACAAACACACACCCACCCACGCTCTCTCTCTCTCTCTCTCTTTCTCTCTTATACCTTATACAAACAGACCCACACAAACACACACATGTACATACACACGCATGTATGCACGCACACAGACACAGACACACTGTCACACATACACACACACACACACACATTGACTCACACAAATCTCATACACACAAAACACACGCTCATACGCACATACACGGTTGGCCTAGTGGTAAGGCGTCCGCCCCGTGATCGGGAGGTCGTGGGTTCGAACCCAGGCCGGGGCATAACTAAGACTGGCAATCTAGTGGCTGCTCCGCCTGGCGTCTGGCATTATGGGTTTAGTGCATGCTAGGACTGGTTGGTCCGGTGTCAGAATAATGTGACTGGGTGAGACATGAAGCCTGTGCTGCGACTTCTACCTTGTGTGTGGCGCACAAAGCAGCACCGCCCTGATAATTATGGCCCTTCTTCAGTTCTAGTGACAGAAAGGGGGAAAAGTGGTCAAAATTCAAATCTCTAGTTTTATTTTTGAAATATTGCTTTTCATAAAGCAGAAATACTGTAGTATCTGTTGTACATAAGAAAAAATCACTGGTTCACATGGTTCCTACATAATCTAACTTTTAAAGCTGGTTCTTGTGTGTCTGTGTGTATGTTTGTATGATGAGCAAAACGGCTGCACGGACTGAGACAGGAATTGCAGAGAATGTTCTTTGCCACTCGAGTCGTGTCATAAGGTACTTTTGGAATAGCAAATTTGAAAGGATTCTTCAAAAAACGGCGGAAAACATTATATACCCTGTGAGCTATCGAGGATCCTCCCCGTCTGGGCTGTCGAAACATGGTCTTGTTAAAAGACGTTTTCAAATGCGGTTAACGGGGAGATACACTCGAAGCACATTTAGCGAAGTTATGTTGCCAAATCATCAAAGATCAACATTTCACTACACGGATCGATGCACACAGTCGAAATAGATGTGACTTTCAAACGACCGAAGACTACTTACTAGCAGACTAGCAGACGACAAGATCTAAATATTTAGATCAGTGAGAGCAATCCGTTGAAGAACAGTTACTCCGCTTATTCGTCTTCAGTTAAGCTTATTTCCCCTGCCATAAGTTTCCTTGCAGATCTGCAGTCGCGTAGTGAAATGAACTAGTGTCATCGGAAGATTCTTCTCATAGCACAGTAAGTTCTATGCTGACAAAAGTCACTTTCGGACAACACGACGATTGACTTAATTTATGAGCCCAAAGGTAACAATATCGACAAGAATGTACGCATTTGACATTAAATGAAACATTCATAGACAGTTTCCAACTCACCAGATCTGCCAAAGAGCCGTCATTTGTGAAAAAAACGATGATTTTAATCAGACAGGTATCGGAAACAAGTCTTGGTCACCTGCGTTATTCCTTCCGAGGCGACGTGACGGCGCCACATTTGTTTGTTTATGGCTGTTTATCGCGAAACAACACAGTTGAAATTTGTGTGTAAAATACCACAAATGTGTGTGGTGAATCAGTTCGTCATCTGCGTTTCGATGGTAATTCAGTCAGATTGGAGTTACTTTGAATCGAAGGCGAAGGTAACCTGCGTTATTTGTGGGACGGCGTGAACAAATTTGATTGCAATATTTTATACAGAAAGTAAATTTCAATGATTCTGGCTCAGACTTGTAGATCTGTTATGCAGTGTTTTGGTAGTGTATCTGCTTTTCTGCTATGAAGCTCATTTGGAGTGATACGCTGATCGAAGTGGGGTACCCTATGTGGGACATCAGCCGTATGCAGATTACGCCTCAGAACACTCTCGCATTTCACAAAGACAACAATAATTTCCAACATTTCAAGAACTGCATCAGTTTTATTAGATACTATTTCAACAAAAACAGCACAAACACGACTATTATCAACAACACAGAACGGGAGGTAAGTCTTCAAAGACGCACCAAGTGTGCGTTCCCATTTTTGGACGCCATTTTTGCTAGCATTTTCACAGTAAATCGTAATATTTCCATATCTATTGAATGATTTTGTTATTTTCTTTGATTGTGCCGATTCTCCTATCTCTCTGGCATGTACTGGGTGCTTTGTGACCAGTTTCTCCCCTAGACTGTATTGAAAAAATGCGTCCGTCTGAGCTGACCCCCACTTGTGACCAGTAGCAAAGAACAACTCCTATACAAACAGACCCACACAAACACACACACACACACACACACATGTACATACACACGCATGTATGCACGCACACAGACACAGACACAGACACAGACACACACACACATACACACACATTGACTCACACAAATCTCATACACACAAAACACATAAGGCGTCCGCTCCGTGATCGGGAGGTCGTGGGTTAGAACCCAGGCCGGGTCATACCTAAGACTTTAAAATTGGCAATCTAGTGGCTGCTCCGCCTGGCGTCTGGCATTATGGGTTTAGTGCATGCTAGGACTGGTTGGTCCGGTGTCAGAATAATGTGACTGGGTGAGACATGAAGCCTGTGCTGCGACTTCTGCCTTGTGTGTGGCGCACGTTATATCTCAAAGCAGCACCGCCCTGATAATTATGGCCCTTCTTGGTCGGCTGGGCGTTAAGCAAACAAACAAACAAATACGCACATAGACAGACGGACACACACACACCTTTACAAACAAACACATATACACACTCATACACACACACAAACTCATGCACACACACATTCACACACTCTTTCTCCCTCTCTCTCGGTCTTTCTTACACACACACACACACACACACACACACACACACACACACACACACACACACACACACTCACACTCACACACACACACGAGTACAGACTCATGCATGCGCACACACACACACACACACACACACACACACACATACACATACATACACACACACACTAACACTAACACTAACACATGTGCACAAAATGAATACACACACACACACACACACACACACACACACACACACACACACACACACACAAACAGTAACACTAACACATGTGCACAAATTGAACACAAACACACACACTGCGCGAGAGAGAAAGACTTCAGGGAGACATGACGTCATGATGCATTAATTGACGTCAAAGTCTTTCGACCGTGACGTATTCTTCTTACGCGAGCTTTATCCATAGACTTGGAAACTACGGAATTTCTACCCGTCCAAAACGGCCTTGGGTGGCGTTTGCTGAAAAAATGGGGGCGACTATTGCACCCACCGTATTTTTGTTAGTATGGTCCCAATTTTTGGTGAACTTCCATCTCCAACTGTAGCACGTAGCCGGGCACAAAGAATCCTTCTTTATCATGTATTATCGGTGTGAACATTTCTCAAGTCGATTACAGTATGTGGGATACCTCCAGCTTTGCTGGGAATATGTCATATTTGGATTAAAATCCAGCTCTGAAAATTATGATAAAAATTAAATGTCCGGAATCCCTTTAAGACCAGATTCATCGTATTCCTTGTCGGTTTCTGATTCCAAAAACATATAGATATGATATATTTGAATTAAAAACAAGCTCAGAAAGTTAAAAAGAACAGAGATACAGAAAAGTGTGCTATTCTGCTCAGCGCAACCACTTCCGCGCTATTCTGGCTAGTCAATTTAACTGCCTTTGCCACGAGCGGTGGACTGACGATGCCACGAGTATATATATACGGTATTGGTGAGAAAACAAATGCAGTGCCTTTAGTTTCATTCTGTGAGTACGACAGCTTGACTAAATGTTGTATTTTCGCCTTACGCGACTTGTTTCATACTACTTACAGCAAGACATAAAGATTAAGAGAGAGAGAGAGAGAGAGAAAGAGAGAGAGAGAGAGAGAGAGAGAGAGAGAGAGAGAGAGAGAGAGAGAGAGAGAGAGAAAGGCTTGGTGTAGTGCATTGCTCTTTGACCCATTTTAGACCATTATAAGGCAATTTCCTACTCGTTTGAACCAACAATCGGTGAAATACTGTGGCACACGCACACGTAGTTCATTTAGGCGTTCGTAGCAATAGAAGACCAACCGCTGAGGTACAGGTGGTGTACTTTAATTGTTGCTCAAGAAGACATGTGCATCATGCATATAAACATAGCTTACAGCAAAGATTGTTCAGGCCGATTACTACTCAGCTGCTACGGTGGGTTCTAGTTCGATTTATTTTATATCCACACGTGCATAAAGGTGATTGCTATGCGATTAATCAAACATACATCATACTGTTTAAACTTCACTAGCGACCTTGTGGAGGAGGGCGGGGTGAGGGGGGGGGGTGGGGTGGCAGTGGCAGAGCAATCGTGTTTGTACGGTAAATTAACAACAGACTCAAACTGCTTGGTTGTGGCTCCTTGGACAGAGAAACTGACGCTCGTATCAGCAAAGCAAGCCATGCATTGGAGAGGCTTCGGAACAGATTGCTTAACCAGCACAGCATACGCCTGTCAACGACGCTAAACGTGTACAACGCATGCAGTGGTTTTCCCCTCTCTCCTTTGTGGATGCAACATGTGGACATTGTACCAGAGGCACGTCAAGAACCTGGAACACTTCCACATGCGAGCCATCCGCTCCATACTTGGAAATCACTGGCAGGACCGGATCAGCAACGTGGAAGTGCTGGATCTCCGACGGGTTGGGCATGCAATCCGAATGGAGGAGCACCGCATGCCCAGGCGCAGATTGTATGGATAACTTTTATGCGGGAAAAAAGCCAAGGTCGACCAAAAAAACACGATACTAAGACTCGGCCAAAGCAAATCCCCAGTGGTGCACAATCAAACCAAAGAAGTTGGAGAAACATGCCAAAGACTGATCGAGCTGGCAAGCCCTAGTCCACAAATGTGAGGAAGCCCGATGTGAGAAACTTGTTGCTGCAAGAAAACAACGCCACAGCGTAACACCTGCAGTGACCACAGCTGACTTCCAGTGCCCGTTCTTTTACAGACTGGGCTTGCACAACCACCTCCGTGTACATCAATGACCTGCAGAACGCAAACAGTCTTCTTCCAACCCGAAAGACAACCACCTCAGTCTAGAGAGCTTCACGCGGTCAATTACCGAAACACGAGACGAGAGTAAGTTACGTTACATACATAATAATAATAATAATAATAATGGACATTTATTAATCGCCGTTTCTCACAAGAGCTCACGGCGATTTACATATTAATTTCTGCCGTGTGAGATGGAATATTTTACACAATATATCACGCATTCACATCTGTCATTGTCAACAAGGCCCAATGTACGAGAAGACCGCCGGTAGCACAGAGCGCTGACACAGGAGTACACAAGTTATTCCTTCTCAATCGACACTTTGACATGTCTGGGTCACGGTGTGTAATGTGAAACCAATCTGCTAATGGCATGGCAACAAGCACCGATTTGCATCTTCATTTCGTCGAGTTACTGTGCATACCTTAGAAGCTGATCAACCTGCGACCATCGTTTCAGGAAATCGGGAGATGCGGTACCTGTTCCCCTTGCGGGAAATCATTCTTAGACCACCCCTTTCTGCTTGTGGTATAATATGTCTGTTCGTACAGCGAGTGCTTGCAGTACCTGTGATCGATAACTTTTGCTTTTCACAAGTGGTTTATTTGCATAATGGCCTTTATTTCCTCTGCATCCATCCCTGACAGCAAGTGTTGTTTCGAGTCTGACTGTTCGTCCCAAAAGTGAAGAATGTTTGTGTCTTTTGTATAAGCACCTTCACAGAATCACGGTGTTAATTGGAGACGTTCAATGCGACGCAAATTAACATGTTGGGCAAATGTGAACGAAAAAACGATGGGGATATAATACGTGTAGGGCTCAGAGCATTCTTACCGTTCATATTTAGTACCAGACTCCCCGATGAGTGAAGATACAACACGAGAAACATGCCACATTTATTTTGAAAATGTGCTAACCGTCGAGTCCTTGGGTAGTCAATTCAAGGGGAGTCACTCTGCACAATCTATCCGTCAATGCTCGACTGGAGGTTTCGAATCGCAAATAATTAAGAGCACAGTCCTTTCTCCGAGTTCAAATGAGGTCTCTCTGAAAGATCATCACTGTTTAGTTTAACGCTACACAGGAATTTACTAACAGAAATTAAAATGCGTGTGACGAAAGCACGACACACTTGAGACAGCCCACACAAAAGTAGATCTTACACGACCAAACAACACAGTTATGCCTATTCAAATGCGCGTAGCAAAATGTGCGTTTTGAATCTTCTTTTTTCTCTGGCGGTACTGCCAATATCGTTATTGAAACAATCCCAGTGCACTAAGGAATTTATAGAGCAAATCGAGAAATTAATTATTGAACGAAGCGCATAGCGCTGAGTTCAATAATTATTTTCGAGATTTGCTCTATAAATCCCTCAGTGCACTGCGATGTCTCAATAACTTAAACACATGATTCACTGCAAGTTCAGATGATAAACTATTGTCATTTTAAAGCCGACTTGTTGAAGAAAAAGAAAAACTTGACCTGGGACTCAATAAATACCCTTTTTTTTCTTTCGAAAATTCTATACATTTGTTTTTGATTGTCCACCACATACATAATGTTAGCTTCAGCACTGATAACATGTTGCCAAATATGATAATATTATAAAAATGGACGAAATTCGGAATAGGCAAAAAATGGCAACCTTTCCATGCGCGGAGAAAGCTAAATCAATCATTCATGCAGAACAGGTTTTTTTTTCGCTATCATGCGTATTTTTTGTGTTATGTTATTTCTACTGATGTAGGTGTCGATCTCATTAAAGTTCAAAAATGGGGTGTTTTTGCAACAATTTTGAGGGGTACTGTGATACAAACATTTACAACAAGCTCTGTATTTCAGCAATGACCGGTACGGTGTATTGTTTCCAAACAAATTCGGGTCTCATGCCTACAGATGAGACGTACTTCGAGTGAAATGACGTATCGTTTCAGATACTTGTTGAGATGCTGTGCAATTTTCAAGACCATGTTTTTAAAATCATTATAGATCTGGGGGTTTACATTAATAAGAAAATCATTCCTTTTCGTGCATACAGGCAATTGATTTGTTACACATACTGCCAAAGTTTCAATTACGTACGACCACTAGTTTACATGTCCTAGTCCTGTAAAACACGATAGCATGTTACTGCAATGTCAGTGCACCATATGGCTTTTTGACCAATCAGGATTGATTCTGGGAAGACCCGCTAATTATTATAATGTTCAGGCTGGGACCTTGTTTGCCACGCAAAAAAATAACAGGACAAAGAAAACATCTGAATTAACAATAACTATCAGCGAGGTTTACTCCAAAGAATGACATTTCAAATGATGTCAGATAAAACACTTTTTATCAAAAAAAAAGTAATACCACGAAGTCAGATTTGTCGGTGGGTGCTTTACAGAACCGCAAGGCACCACCCACTCCCTGAGTGTGCAATGCCGACCTGCTCACTGGAAAATGTATGAAACATTATTATCAAAGTTCTGAACAATCAAGTGAAATTGCGTCACTCAATGTACGTCAAATATATTTTACGTCATTCAAGAAAAATCGAAGCAACTGAAACGTATGTTTAACATGGTTTATTTTGTGAGATTTGTGTGTACAAGCATAGACAAAGACATTTCTCAAAAATGATATCAGCATTCGCCTGATGGCTTATGCTTGCTATTCATTTTCTCGACATGACAGCATACTAGAACTAACTTATACCGTTGGATGATTGATGTGCTTTAACGATGCCCAGTCATGCGAGACCGCAACACATTTTTAGAGGCACTGAGCAATAACTGCTATAGAAAACACCAGGAACGTTCCATTTCTGTTATGGGTTTGTATATGACTAGGACATTTGCGCCTGTGGTCTTTCTAAAATGAAAATGAGACAATACATGCACTTGATATAATCTTGTGTTTGTAGTATGCATGTGAAGGCCAAAGTTTTTGTTATGTTTCAGAAGATTGCATAACATCTCACCAACTATTTGTAGCGATACATTTTACCAGAAGCATGTCTCTTGTGTAGGCATGATATCCTGACATTATTGAAGTAAAACACCAATATTTATAAAATACGGCGTTTTTTTGTCATGGTACCCCTCAAAATTGACGCAAAATCTCCTCTTTTTGACTGCTCATGCTATCGACGCATGCATCAGTAGAAATAACATAACACAAGAAATACGCAAAACAGCGGAACGAAACAAAACTGTCATGCATAAATGATTTAGCTTTCTCCGCGTATGTATACTTTGCCAAATTGTCGATTGTGGGGGTACCCTTTTTCGGGCGGCGGTAACGTGACTTTTGAAAAAAAATTGTTTTGCAAATTTATGAAAATATAGCCGTGGCAGTTCGGCCTGAAGTTTTTCAAACAAGGAAAATGACGCCATCGACACTTTTTTTGGAAAATAAAAGTATGGGGATATTATGTGGGAGAATTCTCATCAAAGTTTCAGAAATATTTGTCTGATTTTTTTTTTTTTTTTTTTTTTTTTTTGGGGGGGGGGAATACCTGTACTCATACATGTAAGACATTCATACACCCTATTTACGTCCCTCTCTATCGTAGTCTATTGCGTTACATTCACTCAATACACATGTTAACTACATATTTAAAGGAACTACATAATTATGTTTGGTGGAACCAAGTCTATTCTGTACAAACTTTTACCTGAGTCTGTATTTGCATTAATAATTTATGCTCTTTCGGAAAAGTAACTTACAATTGACGTTCAACAAAATCTGCTTCGAGTCCGGCCCAACAATCCCGTTTGTCGCTGTGCAGGTGTAGGTTCCCATATCATCACAAGTCACTGCCTTCAGTGTCAGCACTGCCTGCTTGGTCCCATTCCCTGTGCCCTGGTACTGAACATCACTTGAGTTAAATGTCCTGTTGCCATGGGTGATGGATATTTCCTTGGGCACAGGTCGACCAGACACGGTACAAGCGAGGATTACTCTGTCGCCTCCATTCACTGTCACCGTCTCGTCTGTGTTGTTCAGTGTCAGGCTTGTTATTACTGCTCTGTCTGAAAAGAAGAAACACTACCCAATCAGTTTTGATTCGCAGCTTTGGATAGGCTAGATACACCCACTAGTAACATGGTGAACAGTATGCACTATCGGTAGTTGTAGTGCAATGGTACCTGGATTCCATTTTTACCTCTTTACAGGGCGCACACAGTATTTGTGTTGTCACTACCTTCGACTGCTGCTGTTTGTTTGTGTTTTTGTTTATTCAGCTGTTGTTATTGTTTTCATGTCACCTCACAACAGGAATGAATGTTTAATCTTTCAAATTGGAAGACGTTGACGAAATACCTGCTCTGAGGAGCCCACATTGAAGCTACAGCAGCAAAAACAATCAAGACCATGCAGCACCTCTGTCTATACTCAAAGCCCCATCCTCTCCAAAACCACTTGCTACAAGGACATGTTGACACCGGCTCTTGAGTATGCTGCACCAATCTGGGACCTTCATCAGAAGAGCCGGTCCGACAGCCTGGATATGACGCGAGAGTGCTTTGCAAAGGGGATCCTATCCTGTGCAACTTCCAACCCACAAGCAGCGGAACGGAACGCATCTCAAGGCTGAAGCCGGACCCCCTAAAACAACTGCACACCGCTGCCACCATAATGCATACAATCATGAGTAGACTGGTGGAGATAGCTCGATAGGAATGCACCCTAACGCATGTACAAGATCCATCGGGGGGGGGGGCACACTTTCAGACTACAGGCCCCCTACTCCCAAACAGACTCTAACACAGCACTGATATTCCCTTACGCCTCAAGAACCACATCCTCAAAGAGGCTGTCAGTGCTTGTCCCGCCTCCCCCTCGCCCCTCTCCCTCCCATAGCCTTCAACTATCGTTTAAGATTTGGCTCCGAGTACCGAGCTCAAAAACAAACCCGTTCAATACCCCAAACAGACATAAATAAATGTGTAGTATAGATTTAATTATACATTAATAATTTTTCTATCTCTCTTTCTCTATGTTGTTCGTCCTGTTTGAAGAGTCTTTTTCGGCCATAATGCTGCCCTATGTGGCACTAGGTGGTAGGCATACTGGGCTCCAGGGCGAATCACAAACAGCAGGAGCTCGCCTATTACCCCACCCTTGTTTTATTTGTATATATGTACTCTATACCCGTATACTTTGGTGACTCTGTTAAACAGGGTCTGACTATTTTTACGCACTTTACCGAGGTATACTTTTAGCACAATTACAGCCTCATTAAACTGTAACTGCTTAAATTAAAGATGGAAATTAGTCATTTAAAGCGCGGAGAGCACAGTTAATTGTGGTTCGCGCTATATAAGCTCTCATAATAATAATAATAATAATTTATTACTTCAAATCAGATGACATTGGCAGACCATTTACAATTATTTATATCGGTCTAACGGTGTAGATAATCTAATTAGTATATAAACATGTTATGCTATGTTATATGAAGTCTTATATCGCGCGCGTATCTCCAGACTCGGACTCAAGGCGCAGGGATCTATTTATGCCGTGTGAGATGGAATTTTTTATACAATACATCACGCATTCACATCGACCAGCAAATCGCAGCCATTTCGGCGCATATCCTACTTTTCACGGCCTATTATTCCAAGTCACACGGGTATTTTGGTGGACATTTTTTATCTATGCCTATACAATTTTGCCAGGAAAGACCCTTTTGTCAATCGTGGGATCTTTAACGTGCACACCCCAATGTAGTGTACACGAAGGGACCTCGGTTTTTCGTCTCATCCGAAAGACTAGCACTTGAACCCACCACCTAGGTTAGGAAAGGGGGGAGAAAATTGCTAACGCCCTGACCCAGGGTCGAACTCGCAACCTCTCGCTTCCGAGCGCAAGTGCGTTACCACTCGGCCACCCAGTCCATGTAAGACATAAATAGTGTCAGTGTCGTAATACATACGGTACAGCTTTAACTTTGAAACCAGAAACACTTACACAAAAGAGAACTCAGAACTCAGAACTTTATTAGGCCCCCCAAAAAAACAGTTGGTTTAGGGTAACGTGACCAAAACAAAATGGGGTCGGTAGGTAGGCGTTTTCTTCTTCGTTTATTTATTTTTTTAGTTTTTAGTCAAGTCCAAAGGAGATTACTTCCCTAAGTCTTAGTATGATTCGCAAAATCGGCCAACAGTTTTGTTTTTTTCAGAAAAAAAAGTGTTTGGGTTGGCGAGAAAAAAAAAGGTCGGTCGGGTTACCCTAAACCAACATTATATTGTTTTGTTTTGTTTTGCCTAACGAAAGGATACAGGTTTTAGGCAAAGCTTACTTGTACAGCCTGTCCCTAAATACACACACTAAATACAGACGCACACTGCATTTAAAGGAAGGTAAAACATCAAATCGCATTTTCTTGTGCAAGACTGCTTTAAGAGAGAGAGAGAGCGAGAGAGAGAGAGAGAGAGAGAGAGAGACCGAGAGAGAGAGAGAGAGAGAGAGAGAGAGAGAGAGTGAGAGAGACCGAGAGAGAGAGACCGAGAGAGAGAGAGAGAGATGGGGGTAATGGTGGGGTGGTATTGAGGGGACAGGAGAGAGAGAGAGAGAGAGAGCGAGACCGAGAGAGAGAGAGAGAGAGAGAGACCGAGAGAGACCGAGAGAGAGAGAGAAAGAGAGATGGGGGTAATGGTGGGGTGGTATTGAGGGGACAGGAGAGGGAGAGAGAGAGAGAGAGAGAGAGAGAGAGACCGAGAGAGAGAGAGAGAGAGAAAGAGAGAGAGAGAGAGACCGAGAGAGAGAGAGAGACCGAGAGAGAGAGAGAGAGAGAGACCGAGAGAAAGAGAGAGAGATAGAGAGAGAGTGAGAGAGACCGAGAGAGAGAGACCGAGAGAGAGAGAGAGAGAGAGAGAGAAAGAGAGATGGGGGTAATGGTGGGGTGGTATTGAGGGGACAGGAGAGAGAGAGAGAGAGAGAGAGAGAGAGAGAGAGAGAGAGAGAGACCGAGAGACCGAGAGAGAGAGAGAGAGAGAGAGACCGAGAGAGAGAGAGAGAGACCGAGAGAGAGAGAGAGAGAGACCGAGAGAGAGAGAGAGAGAGAGAGACCGAGAGAGAGAAAGAGAGATGGGGGTAATGGTGGGGTGGTATTGAGGGGACAGAAGAGAGAGAGAGAGAGAGAGAGAGAGAGAGAGAGAGAGAGAGAGAGAGAGAGAGAGAGAGAGAGAGAGACCGAGAGAGAGAGAGAGACCGAGAGAGAGAGAGAGAGACCGAGAGAGAGAGACCGAGGGAGAGAGAGAGAGAGAGAGAGAGATCGAGAGAGAGAGAGAGAGAGAGAGAGAGAGAGAGAGAGAGAGAGAGAGAGAGAGGGAGGGAGGGAGGGAGAGAGAGAGAGAGAGAGAGAGAGAGTCTGGAGTCTGGAGTCTGGATGGTTTATTGATTGGGCCTTGGGCCCATTTCAATTTGGGGTGTACACATTTTCAACATTCATGCTTCATGAAAAATAATCATTGTAATATTAATCATAATAAAAAAAACATCATCATCGTATGACAGTCGACATGACGACAGTGGAAACAGGCATTTACAACAGCAAAACGTTTGGAAAAGGACAGTAAGCATCAGCACAAAATCCAGTCTCTGTCGCACTTCACTCATGTCTCTCTGTCCTCCTTCCGTCCATCCATCCATCCATCCAACCAGCCAGCCAGCCATCCATCCATCCTTCTATCCATCTCGTGTCCCTCTGTCCTCCATCCATCTAATCAACCGTCTGACTGTCCAACCATTCATCCGTCATCCATCTATTCATCCCTCCATCTATCCCTTCACATGCCCTTTCACACGCAAATCTGCAAGCAGTTAGATGCATAATCGTTGCATCTCTGATACATAGCATCGCATTAACGTTTTCAAAAAAGACAAAACTTTATTACTGTTTTTTAAGCAATCGACAAAAAGCAGCAAAAAAATAGCATACACATAAAACAAGATCGTGCAATATCTCATATTCACTGTCCCCACTCACTGCGTATTTTAAACGCGTTCATGATGAAGGTTGCAAGTCTAAGTAATATTGATCTGTTTGGTGTCGCTAGAAGTAGCGCCAGTTTAAAGCTTGGTGGGCTCACGAATACCAGCATATTTTGGACATTTCAAAACAAAGTGAATTTCATCTTCGGTCTCGTTTGCGCAGAATGGACACAAGTAATCTTCAGCAGTTGACGACCGAGTGTGTCGTAATCGATGCACTTTGAGTGGCGAGACACCAAGTCTTAACCTAATCAGGCAGTTTCTTGCTTTGACGTGCTTCAGGTCATTTAAGTATGAAGACATAGATAAGGCTGACTTGAAAGTGCTATAGAAAAGGAATCGTTCTTTACTTTGTACGGTTTCTATCCACTCTTGCTTGTATAATGTGACTAGTCTGTTCTTGAATTCCGTTATGAACGCATTTTCATTTCCAACGCCTTGTTGAATCCAAACTTGGTCAAAGCCGTATTTGTACAGCACATAGCAAACTGATGACGCCCATGTTCTTTTATTTTGTTCGTGTAAATAAAGCAGCATTTTATAAGCTTTTTGTGGCAATCGATGACTAGGCATTTTCAGGATGCGCAACCAAAATCGTATGGACTTAACAAACGTGTTGACAAATAACGGGTGTCTGCCAGTTTCTCCATACACAAGTGTGTTTGGTGTTTTCATGCTTGTGTTCAGAAACCTCTTAAGGGCAAACAGATGCACCTTTTCGATAGGTGAATGGTCTGCATCAAGGCCCCAGACTTCTGCCGCATAATTGAGCATGGGCTGGATCTGGGAGTCGAATAGTTTATAGAATATGTTTGGTGATCTTTCTCCTAGAGTCCACAGTACCTTAAAAATACCAATCACACCCTTTCTTGCACGCAGCGCTAAATCGTTCAGCGTGTGAGAAAATGTCAACCTTGTAGAAAAGCAAATTCCTAAGTATGTATACATGTTCACAGTTTCCATTTCAATATTGCCATACATCCATTTTTCAATAGCTGCAATGTGACCACCATTTCTGAAGATAACTATGTTAGATTTTTCTAAATTAACAGTCAAGCCAAGATTACAAGCAGTTTGGTATAGCACGTTTATCTGGTTCTGTAACCCACACACAGTGTCGGAAATCAAAATAACGTCATCTGCGAACATGAGAATCAATATCAATAAAATCTGGGATAAGTTGTATACCGTGTCGTCCTTTTCGCTTGATTTCGTCCGCCAATTCGTTAATGAAAAGTGAGAACAAAATTGGACTATTTATTTCTCCCTGCTTCAGGCCTCTCGGACACATGAAAAGGTCAGTGACCTCTGCTCCTGCCCTAACTTTTGCTTTAACAACGTTGTACATACTAAGTATGGCTTGGTACATTTTACCTTTTATTCCTTTGCTTTGCAACACCTTCCACAGCTTTGTACGGTCTACTGAGTCGAAGGCCTTCTTGAAGTCAATAAAAGCAACGTATAGTTTTTTGTGTGACAGTAACTGTCTTTGTACCATAGCAAATAGAGTAAAAATATGATCGGTCGTACTGTACTTTTTACGAAAGCCAGCTTGACTTTCATTTAATAGGTTGTTGGATTCTACCCAACTTGTTAGTCTTTTGTTTATGATAAAGCTGTATAGTTTGCTGCAAATATTAAGTAATGATATGCCTCTATAATTGTCTGGATTGTTAATATCCCTTTTTTTATGAAGAGGGTGAATGATGGATTCAGACCAGTCTTCAGGATATGAACCTGATGTAAACAGTTTGTTGAAGAACCGGGCTAGAAATGGTACAACATGAAAAGCTGAATTTTTGAAAAGCTCACTAATAACACCATCTGGTCCTGCAGCTTTACCATTTTTTAATGCTCGTATGGCTTCGTAAACCTCTGTTTCTGTTATGTCATATTCCAGCATCTGGGTAGTCTCTAGTTCATTTTTCATCTACTACCTCTTGTGCTTCGTCAACAGTAGTATTGTTTGCGTCCGTTTCTGTGAATGTGTTGAATACATTGTAAAAGTGTTCATACCATTGTTCAGTTTCTATTGTGTTAGCATTAGTTGTTTTCCTTGATAAAGACCTTATGGTTCTCCAGAATGTTTTAGGATCTTTGCCACTTTTTTGCAACAGTTCAATTGTTGCTTGTCTGTGGGCAACTTTTTTGCATCTGTTAAGTTCGTTGTACTCATTTCTGTTTTGTGTGTACACAAGTTTGTCTAAATTACCGTTGTGGACATTTCGTAAGTCATGTCTTACAGCTTGCCTCTTCTCTTTGCATTCAAAATCAAACCATGCCTGTTTACGTTCTTTTCCTATTGTTATACTTTTTTTCATGCATTCGCCAGCTATAAGCAGTCCTTCTGTAAACTTTCTAATCGAGGCATTTACATCCATGTCTATTTTGCTTTCTGCTTCAATAAAACAGTGTTTTACCTCTTCAGAAATTACACATGCCATAAATTCTTCCCTTTTATCTGGGCACCAAACGAGTTTGTCAATTCTATACGTCCCTGGTTGTTTTCTATCCAACTCATGTATTTCACTTTGTATTTGAATGTAGCACTCGACAGGCATATGTTTTGACTCAATTTTTTCCGCTACGTGCACTCTGATGTGCAAATCAAGGAGGAGTCTGGAGACAATAATATAGTCAATCACACTACAACCCGAGGTGGATATATATGTGAACTTCCCACGCTCGTCACCCTGGCCACCGTTCAAAATTTTCAGATCGAACTGTTCGCAGACACTGAGTAAACATTTACCATATTCGTTCAGTTCTTTGTCTTTTGAGTTCCGTTTCACACAGTCTTTTTCTACGTAATCCTCGTGTATCGAAAAAATGTCGAGATTCTCATCGAGAAGTGTTTTGTGCACCGCATTTCTCGAACTTGTTCTGGCATTTAAATCACCAATTAATATAAAAGGGAGGTCACCACAGTCTTGTATAATATCCAACATGCACTGTTCAATGACAGCTATGCCATTCGAAATGTCCGTTTTTCTGTAATACACAGAATTGATTGGGGGCACGTACACACCCAATAAGATCACATCCTGGGGCCGGTTTCATATACCGCTCTTATCCTAACTTAGGAGCTCTTAAGGGGTCAAGATGGGGTTAAGAGCAAAGTTAAGATAGGTGCGTTTCACGGACCGCTCTTTGGCCAAAGAGCGCTCCTATGTCGCTCTTATGTTAGGACAGCCCCCCCCCTGCCCTAAGTTAGGTAAGAGCAGACAGAAGCGCCCCCAACTTGCAAGGGAGATAATTTTAATCCTAAAAATGGCGGCCGTAAATGGGACTGTGAGCCGACTCGACTCGTGCATCATTTTGCGATATAACATGCGCCATCAACACATTTTCGTCACCGCACGGATCCGCGGAATGCCCAAGACGATAAGGAGAGTGCCGCACGCTTTCATTTGTCAAAGCATGGACTCCTCTTTGAAATATGTTGACAAGAGTGTGGACGGTATGCAGTTTAGCACTTACAAGCACCCGCGAAGACTATGATTGCACCGTTTTCTGCGTGATTGATGTCTGTCAGTCCATGCACGGCGACATATTCTACATCAGCAAGGAAACGAGTCTTCGCTGCATTCACCGAATGTATATTCTGCCTTGCACGACGAGTGTGAACCCGACAGGAAGCGGCTAACCACACGTACTCGTGAGCAATTCCAGATCTAGCTTGTAGTGCACTTTTTCGGCGTGTTTGTGGTGCTGTTTACACACATTTTCGAACAATAGTCTATCAGTCAGTCAACGAAACAAAACAGCACGAGTATAATATCAACAAGGAAGGATGCCACGCCGTGACGGCTTCTACAGGCATTGAAGTAGTTGGTGACGAACATCTTTGGACCGTGTGTCGTGTTGTTCTATGGCCAGGGTGTGAAAAGGGTACCATGATTTTAAATGAGAGTTGGGTGTGTCCTGCAATCCAAGGACCTCTGGGCTTGTTCATATACGGTGACATTGGCTACATCTTGACACCCTGAATACTCACAGTCACACCCTATATCTACAGCAGTGCTCCAAGCAGGTTAACTCAACACGTGAACTAGACACGTCAGCATTGTTTCCTGTCATGATGAAAAAAGGTAAGGTTTGGAATAGATCTAAAGCATAATTGATCAAATGTTCCTTTCAAGGCATGCTACTTTTCAGATTGTGTTTGGGAATGTTGTTGCAGAAAATGTCAAGGTTATAAAACAGCTTGCATGAGAGAGAAAACATTAGAGCAGAAAACTGAAAAGGCATGTTTGAAACTTAAATGGGTTGTTATTGTTAATCAGCACCATATTATATATATACTGACTGTGCTCGTTGTAACTGTAAGTTTGACTTGGTAGCTGTGCTGACAGTGTTGTCTTAGTATCATCTGCACTGCAGATCTGTGCAGCGTATTCACCTGGTAATTGTAAATGCATACAAGCAAACAGCATTCAGCAAACACTCATAATTTTCTTTCGTGTATCACCAGAGAATAAACTTCATCACCGTCTGCATCGTCTGGCACCACCATGCTCTCCACCAGTGTCATCTTCTACCCGTGGACACTAGCATACAGTTACCAAAGCAAGGGCAGAGACAATGAGGAATGCCAATGAAAGCATAAGTCCTAGTGAACGTGGTGTGCAAGAAAAGACTGGACATCATTTCAGGTAAATATGTTATGCTTGTAATATGATACTCATTCAGTCATTGACAATTCTGTAGAACATTTGGAAAACAAAAGAAGAGGCGTTCTGGGATCACATACATAGTAGTAGTATGCATACACATTGAAAGAGATGTGTCAAAACGTATTGTTCTCACACACACACAAAAACTGGACAGTGAGTAAGAAGAATGCTGTTTCAGTGTTTGACTTCTTTTTTAAACTTTTATCTGAAACTTTGACTTTAAATTTTACTACTCTTTGATATATATCAACAAAACTGATTAACTAGTAATTTACTAGTACTAAAAACATGTATTTACGCTGTTAACGTGGGGGGGGGGGGGGGGGGTATTTTTTGTTTGGGGGAGGGGGGGGCCTAGATTGTGAGGAGAATAAAACATGCTCTGGGGGATTTCAAGAAATTGAGCTAATTTGTAATTCAGTTGGTTTGTTCCATTTCCTGATTTGTTAGCATTGTCTGATTCATTTTAAAGGACTGAGTCATTGCTGATATACAGAGCTTTCTTAACCCCTCTAAATTAACGCAAGACCTCGTGTTTTTTACTGCTGAAGCGATTGACACCTGCATCAGCAGTAATGGCAGAACACAAAGTACAAAAGTTAACCAAAGAAGACACCCTGTTCTGGACAGATAATTGATCTTCTTCACGTATGTAAACGTTGCCAAAGCGCTTTGAGCTGTGAAGATATTTTCATTATTATTATTATTGTGTCTATCCTGAACTTGAGTTGATTTTTAAATGGTACCTTGTGTTTTTTCGGATCAATTTTTGGGGCATCCTTTTTTGAGCAGCGGAAGAGTGTGCCACATTTCCAAGTGAAGTGCCTTTAATGGCGTGGAAAGTGTGAACAAAATGATTCGGGAGTGATTTTTTTTTAAAAGTACACAATTTGTACAGGTAAAATGGTTTGCTAAGTCAGTAAGTGTAGTATGAATAAGAGCAAGTTTTAGAATTACTCACTGTCTTCTCTTTTTCTTGTAAGATTATGTGGTGAAACTGCTCTGTTGCTAACATTTAATACAAGAAACCTTCTGCTCTTATGTTGCTGTTCCTTGTTCAAGGACCTCTACCCACACACTGATGCTGACACTCGTTGAGGGGCCAACTACCAACACTGATGATGATACTCGCTGAGGGGTCGACTACCAACACTGAGGCTGACACTCGCTGAGGGGCCAACTACCAACACTGATGGTGATACTCGCTGAGGGGTCGACTACCAACACTGTTGGTGATACTCGCTGAGGGGTCAACTACCAACACTGAGGCTGACACTCGCTGAGGGGCCGACTACCAACACTAAGGCTGACACTCGCTGAGGGGCCAACTACCAACGCTGATGCTGACACTCGCTGAGGGGCCAACTACCAACGCTGATGCTGACACTCGGTGAGGGGTCGACTACCAACACTAAGGCTGACACTCGCTGAGGGGCCAACTACCAACGCTGATGCTGACACTCGCAGAGGGGCCAACTACCAACACTGACCCTGATAGTTACTCTCTGAGGGGCCAACTACCAACACTGATACTGACGCTTTCTCAGGGGCCTACTACAAACACTGATGTTGACGCTTGCTCACGGGCCAACTACCAACACTGATGTTGACGCTTGCTCAGGGGCCAACTACCAACACTGATGTTGACGCTTGCTCAGGGGCCAACTACCAACACTGATGCTGACGCTTGCTCACGGGCCAACTACAAACACTGATGCTGACGCTTGCTCAGGGGCCAACTACCAACACTGTATGTAGTGGCCACTGTGTAACCTCCCTTGCACAAAACAACAAATTTTATATTTAAAATGGTTAAAGGAATTTTTTAAGCATTTGCATTAATTATGCTAGGAACAGTCTGCAGACACAGAAGTATATGTACAGTGGTTTTGTCAATATTAATTAGCAGTTAAAAGATGTCCAACATTCATATTCTATTTCTATACTACCTGTCAACAACAACAAACTAAGCAAACGCGTTTGAGGTCAGATCATTTTGATGAGGCCATTTATTGTAAAACCAATTATAAGACTGAAAAGGCCATTCATTGTCCTATGTTATTTAGAAAACAGATTTAGTTTACACGAGGTACTGTTTATAAAGTAGAAGCTACAAGACTAGCATCCCCAAAAATCAAATTCGCAAAATCAAGTTTAGCGCGTTAAAATCGACATACAATCAAAACTGCTGAAAGGAAACCCGTTGTGCATGTTATTAGAAAGAACAATTAAATATGCATCCAAACAGTCAGTTTAGTTTACATATCTTGTCTAACAATGGCGTAATGGCATGATGAACGGTATGTAATTCTTCTGAGAAGCCGTAAAATGCGGGTTCTGGGGCAATTTTAGTGGGTAATCAGAAGAAATCCAGCACATTTAATAAATTTCTCAATGCATTGCCTTCAAACGTCCGGTAATTTATGCTAAGACATGTCGTTAAGTACATCAAGTCATTCGAGAGATTAGGTTTGCTTTTATTTGACATGCCAGAAAGAGTCCTTAAAATAGTCGGTTGGTCTAAGCTGACTCATCAAACAAATTCAACTTCAAATAACAGATAAGCCAAATACTCAAATTTCATGTACATATTTTATCAGACATGGAATGGATGGTATGAGGATTTCAAAGCGAAAGTAATCTGTAAGAAGTGGACTATTTTCACAGCGCTGAGCACAAATAGCCCACATCAAGCTCACTGCTGAACATTTAACTGCTAGCTGCTGAGCAGGGCTTTTGAGAGAGCATTTCCCAAGAATGTTTGAACGCGTTTGAACAAGTGGTCTGAGCAGCCGTCGTTGATTATGAATTACATTTCAGTGTAATTTGAAGCTTTAATGTTTGTTTAAAGCCTGCATATTTAAAAAAAAATTCTGTTTTCTTTGGAAAAGGTACATCTTTATTTTTTTTAATTCTTTCTAACATGTCGCATAACAGCAGTACTAAGGTCTCAAATGACTTGACATTTTGTTTGTAATTCGGTACATCTGATTTGTTGCTTAATTAATTTATTTGATAATTGTCGGTAAAAATACCGGTTAACACCTCACAATCGCAAACCTGTTTAATGTTGTCTTTTCTAATTCATGACATGTGTGAGCACGAATCACCAAATATTTGAAGGCAATGCGTTAAAAAGTTGCAGAAATTCAAATGTATTGTTTTGTTTCATTACCCGCTAAAACGGCTTCAAAAACTGCCTTTTATGCCTACTGAGAGGATTACCACATATACCTACTGAGAGAATTAACACATACACCGCTCAGCATGGCATAGTAACAAAATTGACTGTTTCAGATGCACATTTGATTGCTCTGATTTTTTGTCGATTTTAACGCAGGAACCTTGATTTTTCAAATTTGATTTTTGGGGGTGCCTGTGTTGTAGGAATCACTGTATACACACTACCTCATGTGAACTCAAACAGCTTTTTGAATAAGGGCAATCAATACATGCCCTTTTCAGTCATATAATTTGTTTTACAATAGACTGCCTCATCAAAACATTCTGCCCTCATTCGCATCTCCCTAGTTCTTAAAAGAATCACGCTTTGGACTACACAGTCCTGATGATGTGGGTCGTGTACAATCCATACTTTCCAAAGAAGGATTAAAAGTAAAAAGTATGGGTCGTACACTACCCACGCCATCCAATTAGGAGTTTGCCGTCTCTTTGCATAGTATGGGTCATACATGACCTTCACCATCCCAAATAGAATACACAGCGTAAAATTCCTTACGGAATTCCATATGGGTCGTCCGCAACCCACATCATCCCGACTGAGTAGTTCAAATTACTTCGTTTGTGTTAAAAGATATTTTTTCAAAAGTTGTGCAATTGTACGTTTGTATGGTGATCGGAGATTACATGAAGTCTCAATTATTAATTTTGAATAGTTTCAGAGATATATATCCCTTACAGCAATGAAAAGTCGCTGCGATGTTGCTGCAATGTCGCTGCGAGGTCGCAGCGATCTAAACACATCACGGCAACTAGTCGCAGATGGTCACGACTACCCACGATGTTGACACGAGCCTCCCAACAAGGACGCAGCTACCCACAACCTTGGCGCAAGCCTCGCGACAACATTGCAGATAGCTGCAACCTTGGCGTGAGCCTCGCGACAACATCGCGGGTAGCTGCACCCTTGGTGCAAGCCTCATCGCGGGTCGCTGCGAGCCTCGCAACAACATCAAAGTTAGCTGCGACCTTGGCGCGAGTCTCGCAACAACATCGCAGGTAGCTGCGACTTTGGCGCGATTACATGGCTGTTAGCTGCGACCTTGGTGCAAGCTTCCCAACAACATTACAGCTAGCCGCGACCTTAGGGCCATGACATTGTCCAAATATAGTGAGCAGAGTGCTTTCCCTCAGTCAGCCATATTGAAATAGCTAGCCCCGGATGAAGGTATGTGCATGCAGGTCTCTGCATTATGAAAAATATTTGCAAATTTCTTGAGCATTAATGATGATTTTTCTCTGTAAAGTCTAAGGTTAAGTTCTGGTCTGTAGTAATTTAATAACAAAAAAGTTTACAGGTCTGAACTGTTAACTACAGGGATGTTAAATTAGAATCTAACCAGCTGCTCCATCCTAAAATAATAATAATCATGATCATGTACTGAAAAAAATATTCTATCAACAAGAAATGTAGTGTGCATGAAAGATGTTAGTTTAATCGATCAAGTATGAAAAAGACAAAATAAACCCCTGACAAATGTCAAAGTAGTTGAAGCATTAAAAAAGTGTATGGAATTAGCAAAGTCATGCAGTTCTCAACTGACATACCTGCTAGCTGCATATGTACCACCACTTCAGTGAATGAATTTTTAATTTCAAACCTGGTTAAGAATTGACTAATCATAGGCACATAGCAGGAAGCTCGCGGGAAGCTTGTGGCAAGTGCACTAGGACATCGCGGCTATTCGTGACTAAGTCGCAACATACTTGTAGGAGGGGTCTAGGACATCGCAGCTAGTCGCGACTAAGTCGCAACATACTTGTGGGAGGGGTCTAGGACATCGCAGCTAGTCGCGACCAGGTCGTGGCAAGCTCGCGGGTAGGTTGCAGCTAGCCGCGACTTGAGAGGATAAGCTCAAAAACAAAAACAAAAGTAATCTACAAATGTTGACTTTGTGGGTACATGTACAACATTTATGAATACTGGAAAATGTGTATCTTTTCAATTTGTTTTCTTATAGTCTGTTAGAGATTATCCTCTCAAACAAAATATCTATCAGAATGTCTAAAACATTTCTGCAAAAGTTTAAATCATTCCGATGAATAGTTTGGAATCTATCTTGTCATCCGTGAACTAACCTGTTTTGATTGAACGCTTTGCCATTTAATAAGTGATTTGATAGATGTTGCTTTTTGGGTCCAGCGGACCATATAGGCCAAATCAGGACCCCGCCATTTAATAATTTTTACTACAGACAATCTAAGAGGAAAAACAATTTTGGACCATATATTATCATTCTACGTACATTGAAGCTAATGCACATCAAATTTTAACACAAACTGTTCTGTTTCATGAATGTTATGGTCAAATGACTTGAAGAGAAAAAACGGTGTATTTTATGGTAGCTTCTGCCCTCAACTTCTGTTGGAATATGCACCATTTTGATCACTGTGTCCATTGACTTTTGGTATTCAGTGTATTCAATTACGATGAAATTCATAGCCTCGTTGATTTTCGGGCTGGTGTTGCTGATGATGTCGAGTTGAAAAAAAAAAAAATTTCCATGTAAAATTATTAATTCAGTGACCTGCGTAAAAAGAGAGGGGATAGTGCGATATGACGATTTTCTTATATTTGATTTTGACTCCAACCTTGTTCAACACACAGTAACTAGTAATTCTGAATCATACACACTTTGAAGGCAAACTTAACCAGGTTTTATGTGATATTTTTAGTTTCATGAATACCGGCACGGTTGGCCTAGTGGTAAGGCGTCCGCCCCGTGATCGGGAGGTCGTGGGTTCGAACCCCGGCCGGGTCATACCTAAGACTTTAAAATTGGCAATCTAGTGGCTGCTTCGCCTGGCGTCTGGCATTATGGGGTTAGTGCTAGGACTGGTTGGTCCGGTGTCAGAATAATGTGACTGGGTGAGACATGAAGCCTGTGCTGCGACTTCTGTCTTGTGTGTGGCGCACTATATATGTCAAAGCAGCACCGCCCTGATATGGCCCTTCGTGGTCGGCTGGGCGTTAAGCAAACAAGCACAACAAGTTTCATGAATATTTCACGATATTAATGTAGCAACAGCAACAAAAACATGCTAGAAGTTGACAATGTTACACTGATAGACCACGATGCTAAATTAAGTTGGTGTTGTTTTTCTTTCTCATTTTATTTTGCATCTGCCCACAAAAAGCAGTAGAGTTCCTTTCGCAGCATTTCAGTGATATGTTTATTATAAATTAAAAACCTTCAAACAAAGCTTATTGCACCCATTTTTGTACCCTAACTAAAGCATTAGTTTCCGTGTTCATTCATTCAAACGTTCTGTGACATTTAAGGCAAAATAAATGATTTGGCTTTCTCCCCGTATGTAAAAGTTGTCAAATTGTGCCTATTCTGAATTTTCTTCAATGTATTATTGGTGCCTAACGTTTTTCTAGGGTCGATTTCTGGGGTACAGTGGAACCTCCCTTTTAAGACCTCAAAAAATCTGAGAAAATCAGGTCTTTAAAAAGAGGGAGTCTTAAAATGGGTCCCGCAGTGGGGCACTGCGGTTATGAAATTAAAGGCCCCTCCTGTTTTTGGAACCGCAGGAGCTTTCTAGTTTGCTGTTAGGTGGATTTTTGGTTCCTCTTTCCTGTCATGCTCTCTTTTTCTTCATGAATTCTTTTCTTTTTTCTGCCTTCTTGCTCATTCACCTGTATTTTTTCCAAAAATCTCTTCTCTTGCCGCTTGTCTCGCGATTCATGTATAGTTTAATCTGTTAGTGTTCTGATGTAAGTCCAGCAGTAGATAGGTTAAGCCTATTTTAACATACTGGAAACTGGTAATCTTCCAGTAGGTATTAATTTAGTTTTACTAAAGCCTGCTGGGACACAAGTAATGGGTTAGTGCATTTGTAAACAGGAATCGCTTGACAAGTGGCCCCCTTCATCCCCCCCTTCCTCGTCCTGATATGGCTCTGCGTAGTCGGCTGGACGTTAAGCAACAAATAAACAAACAAACAAACAATCTTAAAATGGGGGTAATTTTGTGAACAGAAAGTCTGAAAAATCAATGCCTTAACAAGGAGGGAGTCTTCAATTAGGGGGGTCTTAAAAGGGTGGTTCCACTATTAAATCTTTGATTCCAAAAGTGTGCGAGATAGCCCACTCGATGGCCTTTAATGACAAAGAAAGTTTGAATGAATTGACACGGGAATGATTTTTCTAGTAGGGGTACGAAAATGGGTGCAACAATTTTTTGGCAGAGTGTATATGCAATGGCCATAGTATTACCTACCTTGCATGAACAAGATCAAGGTTGATCAGACAATTGTGTTTGTAACTTTGTCTCACATAGCCATAAATGATAAACAAGCTGGTAGCTGTTTCCCAAACCAATATAAAAAGAAACAATAAGTAAAAGAAAATATCTTAACTCACAGTCACCCCATGAATTTGGAGCAACAGGCCCAAGAATAATGTTTTTTAATAATACTAATTCTTTTTAAACATTGTTCTATAACAAGCAAAAACTATCAAACATATTAGGAAATGATTTTACAGGTTGAACTTTTTTCATGTAAAAACAAAATACATACCTTATGCTTTAAATATTAATGTACATGTCTACTATCTGATACTGTATCGCATTAACTTCAAACAGCCTGACTCAATGTGCATTGTGAAATTGTGCAAGTAAACATTTTGACATGGTGCTTATTTTTTAAAGACACAATCTTTCCGGTTCAAAGAATTGTTCTCATCATCACAGATCTGGACTGTCTTTTGCATGGATTGATGGAATAAGACAAGTCTTACACTTGGACAAACACTGGTGTGGGGGGGGGGGGGGGGGAGGATGCCTTTTAAAATTATCTCTTTCAAATAAAGAATATGTTTGTATTCTATTTTAAGGTTTTACATGGCCATCCTCTGTGTATCAGATACAGCTCTCTTTAAAAATATCCTTGTTAAGCAAACTATCTTGTCAACCACCCCATGTACATAATGGGATTCAAAATCCGGTATTTATGGCGTTAATGGCTATCTGGAAAGTATGAAAGTAAAAATCATTACTTTTAGGTACATGTCTAAAGGCAGTTTTGATTGATTAAATTTTGGATGATCACAGGTGTCAGTGACTGAATGTAATCCACAAAAACCTCCTAGTCTGCAATTATCCAATGTACAAATATAAACGTATTCGTGTTGGTGTTTATGATGCTTTACAGTGTAAGGAAGGTATGTAAAAGGTAACCAGAAAAAGGTCAAACAATGTAACCCTGCTATTTCTCGTGTTAAGTTGTGGTGAAAATCGATGCATCGCATTGAAATAAAGACAGATGTGAATGATCAGAAGATTTTAATGACGTTTTGTTGGGTTCCATGCTTGCTGTTGGCATTTGCAAACTGCTTGTAGATAAAAGTCTGTGTGTGTGCTTGTATGTCTGTGTCAAGATATGAACACGCTTATAACACAAACAATGCTTTCTCACTGAAATGACCATCGGTAGGATGCTGACCAATGCTCTCTCTCTCTCTCTCTCTCTCTCTCTCTCTCTCTCTCTCTCTCTCTCTCTCTCTCTCTCTCTCTCTCTCTCTTCAAAGTATGACTGATCTACCACGGCTGATTAATGCAGAGTCAATGTCTTCACGAGTACAGAAAATAATTCATATCAAAGCAAAAACAAAAACACCCACACATATTTTGACACCCAGTCTTTGATTTTCTGAATGAAATACACTTTCCTTTCATTTACGTCACAATTGCATGACAAAGACGCAAGATAAGTTTAACAACTTTGACCTGACAACACACACCGAAAACAAAATACAGTCGCAAAATACCCCTCCCTATCTGAATCTGTCAGCAATGCCTCACGCAGATCGATACAAGGTGCAGATCAAGCAAACACACACACACTCGCACACACACGCACATAATGTTGTCTTAACCGGATCACTATATATTTGGGGGACATAAACTTCAGCCTATGCATGACCCTTCCGAGTGGCAACTGTTGTAGATCAAATGGAATGACGTTTGTGCAATTTCGAAACAAAGTTTCCAAATTCGGCTATTGTCTCAACAGAACAAGGTTTGACATTTAGCGGTAGCAATATTTACCTGATTTAAACCCTCCAGACTTTTACCTTTTGGATTGTCTGGATGTCTGAGTATACACAAACACCCCCCTTCACTCCATAGATCATCGGTGACCTAAAGAAAGCAGTTGCAGCAAAGCTTTCGTGCCACTGACAATTTCGGAGGCGTAATTTGAAACACATTTTGGATAAAAGGTAAATTCTGATCATAATACCTAGAGACTCGAAACTGTGTAGAATGGTCGTGGATGAACTAAAGTGTATGCACAACAACTATGAACATATTTGCTAAACTCAAATGACTGAGAAAAAAACAAACTTCATTGTACAGTTACACTTTCGCAATGCCGCGCAAAATTCATTAATGACAGGAACGCATTCATCCATTGGAAATGCCCTGTTCCTGCTTGTTATTGAGCACTATATTCAAATAACTGACTGTCTAATATTGATTCATGTATACTATATGTCATTCAATTTATCCCAAATGTAACAATCTTGAGTGCTGAAATCGGGTATAGTTCGGTTACTGAACAATTCAAACCTCGTACTGTTGAGTCGATCCCCGAATTTGGCAACCGTTTTTGAAAATGCACAAAAGTCAGACCATTTAATCTATAAATGTGTCAATTTGTACAAGGGTCATGCATACGATGAAGTTTTTGCACACCATATATCAAGTGATTCGGTTTGCAGATGTAGAAGTTATTAACAATTTTGAGGTCGAGAAAATTCATTGCGGACGATTTCAAGGACGTCGTTCAGATCTAGATCTATGTACTGTACCATGCAAGGCTCGTGTTTTATTCGTTTCGTGACGAGCTAGAAAAACTAGCCTCCACGATCGCGTTGCTTTCGTTGACATCCGCAAGGAGGGTTATTATTTCTCTCTCTGTAAATTTGTCCTTACGTTGTTTGGATCCATCTGGTGTCGTCTGCTTTTCGTCTGCTTTCGCCGGATGTTGTGACTTTCAATCGGACGTGACGCAACCAATCTTATACGCAACTAAAAAATGTCGCTTTGCTACTCTTAGCAAAGAGTGACCCCTGAGATGGTTCATGAAACGAGTCGTTCCTAACTTTCGTCCCACTCTCAGCTAAGAGATCTTAAGGCCCTATTCCTAGGAACGCCTAAGAGCGCGTATATGAAACTGGCCCCTGGTCTGTGGCCAAGAGACTATTCGACAACTTTAGAATCATCATGTTGTCGTATTCTGTTTCTATTCTAGTCACAAAGCGGGACAGTTCTTTTCTGACAAGCAGAGCAGTTCCTCCGGAAAGGCGTGCAGTTACACTATCTGACAGCTTTATGCCTGGGGATACAAATACTTCATGAGTCGGGAATATCAAAGTCGGAAAAGTTATTGAAAAAGTTTCCACGAGTAGCACAAAATCAAATGTTGATAGATATGAACCTATATCTGGATCATAGAGGCGTTTTAGACCTTCAAGATTATACGTCAAGAAACTTACGGTTTTAGTCGAATGGAGTTGATTAACAGGGGCCCGGCCGACATCCTATCTAGCGCCTTCGCCTTCGTCTGTGACCCTATTGGTAACCGTGGGTACTGGCGTCGTGCTGTGGACCCCACAGTCAGCAAGAGTCATCTGGCGCTTGTCCATTCCCTCCCTCACAGTCTGAGCTCGTGCTCGAGTGAGGGGGCGCTTGTCAGGCACCTCAGCGATGACGTCGTTCTCCTATGCATTGTGTTGTGTCGCGGGTGACACCTCTGTTGCTTGTGCAGTGGTGACCGTGGCGCCTTGTATGGAGAGCTCTAAAGCTCGCAGGTTTCCCTCCTGTACGTCGTCAGACTCGTCTCCACGAGTCTCCACCAGGGCTGCTGATCCGGACGGATCTCCTGCTTCCACTGTATCCCCGTTGACCTCCTCAGTAGGCCCCCCACCAGCCGGCATCTCTAGGCTGTGCGGTGAAGCGTCGTCTGGGTTGGCCTTGGTCTCCTGCTGCTGGGCCGCTGCCTGGTGTGTGTCGTCGGTAGCTTTACTGGTAGCTGGCGCGTTCCCTGGCTGACTGTCTTCGTCTGGGCTGCTGTATGTTTTTCTAGCTGTGGTCTCGTCTTCCATCTGGTAGTCTCGGGGTGCTGTAGTTCGTGGGTCGGCCTTTCCTGTCTCTGGGTACCGTGTATTCTCGCGTGATGCTGCGGAGTAAGTCTTTGAGTTGGGGGCGCTTTGTGGGATCCTCCGTGCCTCGGGCTGTTGGCGATGCAAGTAGGCGTCCCAATCTTGGTAAGAGCTCCTGTCATACCAATCATGGTTCCAGTCGTTGGTGTTGTAAGGGTCTGCATTGTACTGGTGGCTGTGGGAGTCCCCAAACGTTCCACTTTGATAGCGCTGCTCTGTTGAGTACTGTGTCGGCACTGCATCTGTATCATAGCGATTCGTGTGTTCATCCGACTCTTGGTAGGATCTCCTGTCATACCATGCTTGGTTAGTGTTCTTGGGATTGTAGTCCTCAGCTGTGTTGTGGCGGTTGTAAGAGTCCCTGCGGGATCTGCTATGTGAGCGCTGA
>NC_090252.1:48098141-48147141 GCF_037325665.1 Littorina saxatilis
GTCGAAATCAGTTTAAAAACACTTTCATCTTATTCCTTGTCGGTTCCTGATTCCAAAAACATATAGATATGATATGTTTGGATTAAAAACACGCTCAGACAGTTAAAACAAAGAGAGGTACAGAAAAGCGTGCTATCCTTCTTAGCGCAACTACTACCCCGCTCTTCTTGTCAATTTCACTGCCTTTGCCATGAGTGGTGGACTGACGATGCTACGAGTATATGGTCTTGCTGAAAAATGGCATTGCGTTCAGTTTCATTCTGTGAGTTCGACAGCTACTTGACTAAATGTTGTATTTTCGCCTTACGCGACTTGTTTTGTTTTTTTAAAGGATCCTTATGTCATTTTGTTGACAACATGTGTAAATACATCGATCCGATCGTCGCGATATAACCTTCATGGTTGAAAACGACGTTAAACACCAAATAAAGAACATCGATCCCTGCAAATGGAAACAAATATGAAACGTTTGTTCAGTCACACACCACTACATTTTAAGTTGTTGTTAATTGGTCTGTGATTATATAGTCTGCTGTTTCCCAAAAGCTAATTATCAACCATTACCCAACAACCTCCATTCTTCTCTCGTTTACCATTGTCCCCAGATACATCAGCAAGCCAAAGTGCAAAAGAAAGCAAAACACTGAGATGGTTTTGTCTCTCGCTGCGTGCACTGTTGTCAGCTGCGAACTGCCAGCTTTATTATTCGACTAAACAGCGTGGCGTCCATCAGGAACATTTTCCATTTTTATGTAATATTTTAATAGACAATAAAGTGCTGTTATTGTTATTATTTTGTCACAGGTGCACAGAGAGAGAGAGAGAGAGAGAGAGAGGGAGAGAGAGAGAGAGAGAGAGAGAGAGAGAGAGACAGAGAGAGAGAGAGAGAGGAGAGAGAGAGAGAGAGAGAGAGAGAGAGAGAAACGTTTGTTCAGTCACACACCACTACATTTTAAGTTGTTGTTAATTGGTCTGTGATTATATAGCCTTGCTGTTTCCCAAAAGCTAATTATCAACCATTACCCAACAACCTCCATTCTTCTCTCGTTTACCATTGTCCCCAGATACATCAGCAAGCCAAAGTGCAAAAGAAAGCAAAACACTTAGATGGTTTTGTCTCTCGCTGCGTGCACCTTGTTGTCAGCTGCGAACTGCCAGCTTTATTATTCGACTAACAGCGTGGCGTCCATCAGGACAATTTTCCATTTTGATGTAATATTTTAATAGACAATAAAGTGCTGTTATTGTTATTAGTTTGTCACAGGTGCACAGAGAGAGAGAGAGAGAGAGAGAGAGAGAGAGAGAGGGGGGGAGAGAGAGAGAGAGAGAGGGGGGAGAGGGAGGGAGAGGGGGGAGTGGGAGAGAGAGAGAGGGGGGAGAGGGAGAGAGAGAGAGGGAGAGGGAGAGAGAGGGGGGAGTGGGGGAGAGAGAGAGAGAGAGAGAGAGAGAGAGAGAGAGAGAGAAGACACAATCTTTATTATCGAGGGTAATAGATAAGCAAGAATATATGCTTTTTTACATCCAGCCCTTGCCTTAAAGGCACAGTAAGCCTCCCGTAAACCATCACAGATACTGTCAGGCTTTTACACACAGTACAAACACCCTTCCATTTGAACGCTCACCATACGGGAACATCCTAGGTGCCCTTCGTAAAGAGCGAGCAATTTTTAAAGAATTAATTTTGCGGATTGTCCCAGAGGACCGTGGTGCGTTTTGGCGCTAGACATAACTTTTAAAATCTAAATAATAAATTGACAGCTTGTTACACAAACAATCTTAAATCATAAAATAATTCTTTTTTTTCATCAAGACAAGATCAGTACAATTCGAAGTTTTTAAAGTTTGAAAAAAGAAAAGCCCGGAATCAGGGTCACGTAAGGTCGTGGTTCTCGTAGCAGACGACGGTTTATGCCTATCGCCAGTTCATTTGAACAGTCAAAAGCCATCGCTAGAGTTCTTGTGAACCACAGCCGTTTGTTTCGTACATAATAACGTGCTTTTGCAGATAAGCTCACATCCAGTCGCATTCAAATTACTAACTGACGACTACATTGTGAAAAAGGGAAACTGGATCACACGGGTTCACGATGGCTCAGGGGTAAGATAAACCACGCAAAAATAAATTCTTTGAAAATGTCTCGCTCTTTACGGAGGGCACCTAGGATGTTCTCAAGCGATGAGTGTTTAAATGAAAGGGTGTTTGTACTGTGTGTAAAAGCCTGACAGTATCTGTGATGGTTTACGGGAGGCTTAGCATTGTGCCTTTAAAATATGGTCAACAGGAACAGAAAACAATATAACCAAACAACGATCACAGCAAACTTAACACATTGTAATTGTAAGTCTATATACAAATACAAATTTGAAAATAAATTGTCATACTACATTGTAAGTACAATTTTCAATGATAAAAAGTGTCAATTTTTAACATAACTGAATTTAGATCTGCATCTATATATATATATATATATATACGACTTGTGTCTGTGTGTGTGTCTGTGTATCTGTGTGTCTGTGTGTGTGTCTGTGTATCTGTGTATTTGTGTATTCGCCATGCACGGCCAAAGTTCTCGATGGATCTGCTTCAAATTTGGTGGGCTTATTCAGAGAGACCCCGGACACAACCTCATCGATGAGATATTTCAACACGTGCTCTCAGCGCGCAGCGCTGAACCGATTTTGGTTCCACCTCAGCTATTTTGGTTCCACCTCAGCTACCCGGGCCCCCATACCGACACACCAAAGCCAAAGTTCTCGTTGGATCTTTTTCAAATTTGGACACCGTATTCAGCTACACCCCGGACACAATATCATCGATGAGATATTTCAACACGTGCTCTCGGCGCGCAGCGCTGAATCGATTTTGGTTTTTGTGTTCATTTCACCATTATAAGTAACTCTTCCTTATCTTCTCATATTCTCCAGGTTTTCAGCGTTTACCTCCCTTCCTTCGTATGGTGCACTATAGTGTGAGTGGAGCGTCTTCGGATATTCCCGGCGTTCTGTTACTGTTACTATTTTTAGAAGGTCAACGCAGTGTCCAGAACGTAAATTGGACCCGTAAATTATCCTCACTGTAAAAGTGCAAAGGTCGAATCAATTTATAGCCACGCGAAAAATACACTGTCATCTATCTCTCTATAGATACGGCTTCTCTGTGTTTTTGTGTGTGTGTGTGTGTGTGTGTGTGTGTGTGTGTGTGTGTGTGTGTGTGTGTGTGTGTGTGTGTGTGTGTGTGTGTGTGTGTGTGTGTGTGTGTGTGTGTGTGTGTGTGTGTGTCTATGTGAGCAACACCTGTGCATTGTTCAGTTCTGTTTGTGATGTGGTCTGGCGGCTTTTGTGTAAATTTATGTACTGGCCTTCCTTTGAGAAGCCATAACTTGCTCAGTCCTGTTTGAGTGGAGTTCGCCTCCTAAGGTGATTAACACGGTTACATTCGTCGACAAGGATGGGACTCGATATGGTCAGGAATGGCATTACGAATACGAATACGAATACGAATACTTTATTATCTCATACAGAGAAATTTCAGTGTGGTGCACATTAAAAGACAAAACAAATAATAAGACAACAGATAAAAATACCATACGAAGCATACTACACTCGCGCACGCATATGTACACTAACAGGAATAGTAACATGATTCCAAATAGGTTAAAAGTTTAACGCTAAAAACTATCATTATCACAGGACTAGATATGTCATTGAACAATATTTATCACAGGACTAGTCATTCGAGGGTTATCACACTCAGCATAAGGGTGCACATAAAAAAATATTCATCACAGAAATCAGTGCATATGTTCACCGGCACACATACTAGTTTTAATTAACTTAGGTATTTATGGCCACTGAATCATTTTCGTGCTGTTCCCATTCCACGAATCTGGGAGGGACCTAAGCTTGGCGGGTCCATTGTTCGGACCCGGCGAAGCCGGCGTACGGCTCTAAGTACTTCTTGCCGGCGAAGCCGGCTACCCGGCGAAGCGGGTATTCATTCTAGTATTATTATATTTAGTTTAATATGCACACACATTTCAAATAAATTGATGAACCATTCAGCACATGTTTAGTTGCATTATACATATATACCGTAAAGTACCTTGTAAGCGCCCACCCCCCCTGTGCACCAATTCCGACCCAAAGTAGGGGGTGGGCGCTTACTAGGTACTACACCCTATGCACGAGCAGTTTTTTTTAGTAAGAAATGTGAACTTTGATCACTTCGTAATCATATCTTCTTTCTTTTTTTCATCTTCCATTGTTTTTCATGTTCGTATTGTCATTAGAAGAGCTTGGGGAGACAAATGTCGTCGCATTCTTTTCTTGTCTGCAGAGGTGCCGCTGTCGGCCGCACTGTGTCTCTGTTTCTCTTGAACAAGGGGTAGGCCTACGTCTTCTGGATATGGGCAGAAGTCTATTATTTTTACTTGGCCAAAGACTTTTCGGCAGAAAGAGAGAGAGAGAGAGAGAGAGAGAGAGAGAGAGAGAGAGAGAGAGAGCCTGAGAGAGAGATCAGAGAGAGAGATCAGAGAGAGAGAGAGAGAGAGATCACAGAGAGAGAGATCACAGAGAGAGAGAGAAATCAGAGAGAGAGAGAGAGATCAGAGAGAGAGAGAGCTTCTTCTTTTCCTTTCCGGCCTGGTGACGTAACAGGGTATCGCGATTCTCTCGCCATTCTCGTATCCTTTTTCTATCTACCCCAAACTCACTTGCTGTTTGCGACACATTTCCATTGGCGTTATTATCCAAATAGTCAAGAGCTGACAGCTCAAATGCAACGGTGTACGATTTGATCCGCGGCATCTTGTAATCATCGGACTTGCAGGCGTTTGATAGGGTTTGCAAGAAAGGGAAATCATTCACAAAACTAGCAGATCAAGTGCGGAATTTTTATTTCCCCTGATTTCAATGGTGTAAAGTGGGGGGTGGACGCTTACAAGGTACTATACCCTATGCACGGTTTTGGACTAAAAGTGGGGGGTGGGCGCTTACTCGATACTGGGCGCTTACAAGGTACTTTACGGTATATATATATATATATATATATATATATATATATATATATATATATATATATATATACGACTTGTGTCTGTCTGTGTGTCTGTCTGTGTGTCTGTCTGTGAGTTCGCGATGCACGGCCAAAGTTCTCGATGGATCTGCTTCAAATTTGGTGGGCATATTCAGGTAGACCCGGGACAGGACACAACCTGGTCGATATTTCAACACGTGCTCTCAGCGCGCAGCGCTGAACCGATCTTGGTTCCACCTCAGCTACCCGGGCCCCTATACTGACACACCAAAGCCGCTACACCACATCACAACGCCAAAGTTCTCGGTGGATCTTTTTCAAATTTGGACACCGTATTCAGCTACACCCCGGACACAATATCATCGATGAGATATTTCAACACGTGCTCTCAGCGCGCAGCGCTGAACCGATTTTGGTTTTTCTGTTCATTTCACCATTATAAGTAACTCTTCCTTATCTTCTCCAGTGTTTTGCGTTTACCTCCCTTCCTTCGTATGGTGCACTATAGTATGAGGGGGCATCTTCGGATATTCCCGGCGTTCTGTTACTATTTTTAGAAGGTCACCGCAGTGTCCAGAACGTAAATTGGACCCGTAAATTATCCTCACTGTAAAAGTGCAAAGGTCGAATCAATTTATAGCCACGCGAAAAATACACTGTCATCTATCTCTCTATATATACGGCTTCTCTGTGTTTGTGTGTGTGTGTGTGTGTGTGTGTGTGTGTGTGTGTGTGTGTGTGTGTGTGTCTCTCTATGTGGGCAACACTTGGGGATTGTTCAGTTCTGTTTGTGATGTGGTCTGGCGGCTTTTGTGTATTTGTATGTACTGGCCTTCCTTTGAGAAGCCATAACAGTTCAAAAGGGCTTAGAGATAAGCTCTAAATTGCTCAATCCTGTTTGAGTGGAGTTCGCCTCCAAAGGTGATTAACACGGTTACATTCGTCGACAAGGATGGGACTCGATATGGTCAGGAATGGCATTATGGCCACTGAATCATTTTCGTGCTGTTCCCATTCCACGAATCTGGGAGGGACCTAAGCTTGGCGGGTCCATTGTTCGGACCCGGCGAAGCCGGCGTACGGCTCTAAGTACTTCTTCCCGGCGAAGCCGGCTACCCGGCGAAGCCGGCTACCCGGCGAAGCGGGTATTCATTCTAGTATATATATATATATGTTATAGCCCAAGTGGGAAACTCTTTGTTCTATGGTTCTCTTATATTTTCACTATCCCTACACTGCCTGAGATCAAATTTGGCCATGTTGAAAACCCCAGAAGAACCCTCGCTATAGATTACAATGAAATGTTGAGCCGATGAAGACACATTTTCTAACTAAGACATTACGGGGTTTCAGCGTGACTTTTTATGTCGAGAAGAAAATCTTGTATCAAAACAAAGTTTTTCAAAATTTGGGTCCGAATCGGAGTGGGGGTTATTTTTTTAAGTGTATTTATAACAGCAAACAATAACAAACATTGTCAGTAAGTACTGGTGTCACATGACTGATGTGAACCAGTTGATTGGCTAATGGCGATGCGCTAAAACTGTTAGCGCACTCTTGGAGTGCGCTAACTTTTCCACAGAGCGTATTCTTACGCCCTTTACCTAAGCAAGACTATGCTCTCATCCTCAGAATTAATTACTGACATGTAGCTTATATTCTCCACAATACCAAATGACCATAAATTCCCTGCTTCTCAATTAAAGCAGAAGTGGTTTTTTTCTGACAGATTCCATGTGCCTGTGCCACAGTGCGGCTGCCACTGATCTAAAAATAGAAGCCGCTGTGAAATTCTCGCCGACTTGCATAGATTCTTCTCATCGTGTTAGTGGCATGTAGCTTATCATCCACATTACCAAATGATGAGTTAATATAAAATTCCCACCCGCTAGCAGAAAACACAAGTGTTATTCCGATAACGTACCAGCTAGACCAGTTTGGAAGACTGACTCGATCGACTCTGTCATACGTAGCCGCACTGACTACACTGAAATACGACTGCATCAGTTCAGTAAATGAATGGTTTCCGAATTATTATTTCAAGGCAAGAACAATCGTAATCGAAAACGTGTAGGGTTCAGAACGTTCTTACCATTATAAGACTTATTACCAGCGTGCCTCGTGCGTGCAGACTCAGTCAGTGCAGACTGCATGCAGTGGTTTGATTGCCCTAGCAGACGACATAAACCCCGCTCAGCAAATTAACATGTTGGGCAAATGTGAACGAAAAAACGATGGGGATATAATACGTGTAGGGTTCAGAGCATTCTTACCGTTCATATTTAGTATCAGACTCCCCGATGAGTGAAGATACAACACGAGAAATATGCCACATTTGTTTTGAAAATGTGCGAACCGTCGAGTCCCGCGGCTTCGAGTCAATTCAAGGGGAGTCACTCCGCACAGTCAATCCGTCGAAGCTCGACTGGAGGTTTCGAATCGCAAATAATGAAGAGCACAGCCCTTTCTCCGAGTTCAAATGAGGTATCTCTGAAAGATCATCACTGTTCAGATTAACGCTACACTGGAATTTACCAACAGAAATTAAAATGCGTGTGACGAAAGCACGACACACTTGAGACACCCCACACAAAAGTAGATCTTTACTGTGCACGACCTGACCACACAGTTATGCCTATTCAAATGCGCGTTGCAAAATGTGCGCTTGGAATCTTCTTTTTTCTATGGCGGTACTGACAATATCGTTATTGAAACAATCCCAGTGCACTAAGGGATTTATAGAGCAAATCTCGAAAATAATTATTGAACTCAGCGCTATGCGCTTCGTTCAATAATGAATTTTCTCGATTTGCTCTATAAATCCCTTAGTGCACTGGGATGTCTCAATAACTTAAAATAACACACAATAACACACAATAACACATGTAGAAGGATATCCCAGGACGGGAGAATGGATCCATCGTCAAACCTCTTTTTTTTTCTCTGTAGTAGGTTGCTTGTGTGAATTATTCGAGTTTCTGTCTTTGAATTTAAAACCCCATTTTAAAAATTCAGGAATTCACCAAAAACCACACGTTAAAAAAACACACAAAAAAACACATTCAGTATACGATTTTAGTGCACACATATTACACACACACAAACACAAACACACATACACAAACACACATACACAAACACTCACTCACGAACACACACACACACACCCACAAACACTCACTCACGAACACACATACACACCCACAAACACTCACTCATGAACACACATACACAAACACACACACACACACACACACACAAACACACACAAACACACACACACTCACTCACGAACACACACACACACACACACACACACACACACACACACACACACACACACACACACACACATACACCACGACCCTCGTCTCGATTCCCCCTCTATGTTAAAACATTCAGTCAAAACTTGACTAAATATAAAAACACCAGTCATGTTCAAAGAGTGAACAGATTCCTGCAGAGTTCCTCAGAACACTTGGTGTACTCGTTCTAACGCCTCACGCGGAGGGCAATTAGCGTTGCCCCAGGTTCCCATTTACATCTTTCAACACCGCGTTTTGTGAACACCTGAGCTGAGATGAGAGTTAGCAAGGTATCCCGTCGAGACGGTAAAGTTTGTCACGCTGTGAAAGCCGCACGCGTTCAAAGAAATATTGTCAGTGACGTGCTTGCAGCACACAGAAACGACGATTTCGACATGGAAGCTTTCATAAGCATGTTCAAGTGTTTGCAATTGTGTGCGTAAACGTGTGTGTGTTTGTTTGTTGTTGTTGTTTTCACCAATTGTAAAGGCCTATTACTTCTCGTCTCAAATCTGTCAGGGGTTTTACACGGGATCAGCAGAGGCATCCTTCTGCTTAAAAACATACGACACCGATTGACCCCGTAAATCGTCTTGAACATTTCTCTTCTGACAACACTTGTTTTAACACACTCTGGGTATTTCACAGACTAAATATTAGCAAAATATTAGCAAAGTCGATTGTTTTGGTCAATCTCTGTCTTATGGTTTTAAACACATGCCAAAAAAACACAACCTGGCTGCTCCTATGAGAGATGGAATTGCCAATGTCGATCTGCTTAGGCCACACAAAAAAAGGTCTGTTTACAGTAACATAGGCCAAAAAAATAGGGTCGGTAGGTCGGGATTTTTTTATTTTTTTTTTTTCCCAAAAAAACCATATTTTTACGTTATTTTGCGAATTTTTTTTTCTCCCCCAAATGCCAAAAAAAAGTCTAGGGTCGCGTGAAAAAAATAGGGTCGGTCGGGTTACCGTAAACAGACCTATTTTTTTTTTGGCCTTATAATTATTTCATTTAAAAATTCTCTGCACAGAACGCGGCCACACAATTGACTTTTGGCATGTGTCCAAGTAAACAATAGCCATTAGTCCAGGTCAAATCCTAGTGTAACATTAATTTAGGAGTTTGTGAGACATGATTGAATCTAAAGGAAATAACTGTTCAAAATAAACGCTTGAACTGTACATAACTCACTAAATACTCTCTTCGGTGAGCCATTTACATTTATTCAAGAAAAAGGTACAGTATAACCGAAAGTCCTAAAAACGGATAAGCCAAACTCTAACCACTGTCGGAGAGACATTTTTGTTCGTTTTTCTTTGAAAAACACGTCAGGAATGTAAACATATTTCGTCACGGCTATAATTATCCTATGGAAACGAACACGTCACCTGCTTTTGAGTATGCGGGGAAACTGATGACGTGTGCCACATTGACCAAGAAATAAACGTGTCACGTGATGCGACGTTGAAATCCTTGCGGCTGCCAGCATGTTGGAAACAATTGTTGCAGTGTTCAAACACGAGTGGCTCTCATACAAACCTCTTTTTCCAATCGAAGGAAGAGATCTTTGTGAAGAGGAAATCTACCTGAGGAATGTATGTGGTCATTTTGAGCGAGTGGTGAAGATCAAACTACAATAAATTTGCAGCGAAACAAAACATTTGCCTATAATCTATGTTTACGGAGATTTGATCTTGATTTATGACCACAGAGACAAGTTGTCTAATTTTGTTTCTTTTCTTTCTTTAATGGAGAGGGTTTCATTAAACATTACTTGGAATCCTTTTAACAAAAGCGTAGTTCCTTGTGGAATCTTTGGTTTTGTTTCTGAGATGTGTCACTGTTTTCACCATTTATTTTTACAGTTGGCTTTGAGGTATTAAGAAAGCTCCACTGAAGAAAGCACTTGTAGCTTGTCACTGTTTTGATCTTATTCATTTAAATACACACACACACACGCGCACACACACACACACACACACACACACACACACACACACACACACACACAAACACACACACACACGCACACACACGCACACACACCACGCAAAGAGAGAGAGAGAGAGAGAGAGAGAGAGAGAGAGAGAGAGAAAGAGAGAGAGAGAGAGAGAGGGAGAGAGACAGAGACAGAGAGAGAGACAGAGACAGAGAGAGAAACATTCCAAGTGATTTTACAACTTATCCTCGGGAAAGGTTTGGCTTATCCGAACTCGGATATGCACAAACTCGGATAAGCGAAACGATATTTCATTCCCCGGGCGAGTTCGGCTTAAGCGTGTTTGACTATTACAAACATGGTCATTCCGGAATATATTACAAACATGGTCATTCCTGACCATATTACAAACATGGTCATTCCGGACTATATTACAAATATGGTCATTTCGGACTAAACTACAAACATGGTCATTCCGGACTATACTACAAACATGGTCATTCCGGACTATACTCCAAACATGGTCATTCCGGACGATATTACAAACATGGTCATTCTGGGCTATTTTACAAACATGGTAATTCCGGAAAATTTTACAAACATGGTCGTTCCGGACAATTTTACAAACATGGTCATTCCGGGCTATTTTACAAACATGGTCATTCCGGACAATTTTACAAACATGGTCATTCCGGACTATATTACAAACATGGTCATTCCGGACTATATTTCAAACATGGTCATTCCTGACTATATTACAAACATGGTCATTCCGAACTATATTACAAACATGGTCATTCCGGACTATATTACAAACATGGTCATTCCGGACTATATTACAAACATGGTCATTCCGGACTATATTACAAACATGGTCATTCCTGACTATATTACAAACATGGTCATTCCGGACTATATTACAAACATGGTCATTCCGGACTATATTACAAACATGGTCATTCCGGACTATACTCCAAACATGGTCATTCCGGACTATATTACAAACATGGTCATTCTGGGCTATTTTACAAACATGGTAATTCCGGAAAATTTTACAAACATGGTCGTTCCGGACAATTTTACAAACATGGTCATTCCGGGCTATTTTACAAACATGGTCATTCCGGACTATATTACAAACATGGTCATTCCGGACTATATTACAAACATGGTCATTCCGGACTATATTTCAAACATGGTCATTCCGGACTATATTACAAACATGGTCATTCCGGGCTACTTTACAAACATGGTCATTCCGGACTAATCATGCACTTCTTGACTTGTGTTTTGGGTGAAAGGCACACTACAACAGGAGGACGACGGGCGCAGTGGCGTAGTGGATAAAACATCGCCGTCATCGGCCTCCTAATCGGAAGGTCGTGAGTTCAAATCCTGGTCGCGGCCGCCTGGTGGGTTAAGTGGGGAGATTTGTCCGATCTCCCAGGTCAACTTATGTGCAGACCTGCTAGGGCCTTATCCCCCTTCGTGTGGTGTACACGCAAGCAGAAGACCAAGCGCGCACGGAAAAGATCCTGTAATCCGTGCCAGAGTTCGTTTGGTTATAGAAACACAAAAATACCCAGCATGCTTCCCCGAAAACGGCATATGGCTGCCTGAACGTCGGGGTAAAAACAGTCATAAACGTACAAACCCACTCGTGCACAAATATGGGTGAATGTGGGAGTTTCAGCCCATGAACGAAGAAGAAGATGAAGAAGATGAACAGGAGGACCATGTTCCTGTAAATCAGCTTTTACACAGGGGCGCACCTGCAGTCCACACACAGATTGTAGTCTGGTGGAAGAGAAGGGTTTTTATTTGTTAACGTCCTTCCACCGATAAAATAGATATAGCTATGCGGGCCGAAATGGAGGGGGAGGGATAGAGTTGGCATTGTGGCGTGTCTTTTTCCAGTGCTTCCCGTGACAACGATTCGGGTCACCATCTCAGATCTTGCCAGGCTTTTACATGGGATAAATAGAGAATCTATATATATATATATATATATATATACGACTTGTGTCTGTCTGTCTGTCTGTCTGTCTGTCTGTTCGCGATGCGCGGCCAAGGTTCTCGATGGATCTGTTTCAAATTTGGTGGCCATATTCAGGTACACCCCGGACACAACCTGGTCGATGAGATATTTCAACACGTGATATAGCGCGCAGTGCTGAACCGATTTTGGTTTTTCTCTGGATCCATTTCCAGTAACTCTTCCTTATCTTCTCCAGTGTTTTCAGCGTTTATCTCCCTTCCTTCGTGTGGCGCGCGGATATTCCCGTTCCGTTACTATTTTTAGAAGGTCACCGCACTGTCCAGAACGCTTTCCTTGCACCCCTAAGTTGTCCTCACTGTAAAAGTGCAAAGGTCGAGTCAATTTATAGCCACGTGAAAAATACACTGTCATCTATCTCTATATATTTATATATACGGCTTCTGTGTGTGTTTGTGTTTGTGTGTGGGGGGGGGGCAACACCTGTGGATTGTACAGTTCTGTTTGTGATGTGGCCGGGCGGCTTTAGTGTGTCTGTATGTACTGGCCTTCCTTTGTGAAGCCATAACAGTTTTTAAAGGGCTTAGAGATAAGCTCTAAATTTCTCAATCCTGTTTGAGTGGACTTCGCCTCCAAAGGTGATTGCGGTGTGTCGGCACTCGGTTACATTCGGCGTCGTCGACATGGATGGGACTCGACATGATATGTTCAGGAATGGCATTATGGCCACTGAATCATTTTCGTGCTGTTCCCATTCCACGAATCTGGGAGGGACCTAAGCTTGGCGGGTCCATATGGTTCCGAACTTTGAGGACAAAGTTTATTCAAACGGGGGCGGGTGTGACAGGGAGACTACCGTCGCCCTTCACAGCAGACTCTGCAGAGTTGCTCGCCTTAGAAGTTGTGAGCTATTTATAGCCCGCAAGGCAACACCTGTGGATTGTAGAGTTCTGTTTGTGATATCGTAAATATGCTGCATCAAATGTGGTGGGCATATTCAGGTGGACCCCGGGCACAAACTGGTGGATGAAAATTTTCAACACGTGCTCTAAGCCGGCTAACCGCTACTCTGTCTCGCGATCCACCCGACGAAGCCGGGTATTTCTCTAGTACTACATAACTTGCTGTGATTACACGAGTCGTTTTTAAACATTGAAACTAGTGCGAAAGAGTTGTCCAATCGGAATCGGTTAAAAGGACATGAAAAACAAAAATGAAAAAAAACTAAGTTCTTTCTCTCTCTCTCTCCCCCTCTCTCTCTCTCTCTCTCTCTCTCTCTCTCTCTCTCTCTCTCTCTCTCTCTCTCTCTCTCTCTCTCTCTCTCCCTCTCTCTCTCTCTCTCTCTCTCTCTCACTCTCTCTCTCTCTTTTTTCTCTCTTACTCTCTCTCTCTTTGTTTCTCTCTCTCTCTCTTCTCTCTCTCTCTCTCTCTCTCTCTCTCTCTCTCTCTCTCTCTCTCTCTCTCTCTCTCTCTCTCTCTCTCTCTCTCTCTCTTCACTCCTCACTCAGACCAACGCAAGAAATGAAATAACATACATTGAGCTTTTAAGCCTCCCTCTTAACTTAACCCCCTATAACGAGCTTGAGTGTTGTATACAGGTGCGCTGTAACCAATAATTATGCATGAACAGATCCTTTTTATTGAGGCTGAAGCCTACTTTTGAGAGCTGGAAGAAGAATTAAGATAATTGTATGTCTTTAGCCCAATACAATTGCCAATTTTGTTTTTCTTTTCAATTTTACAAATGCATTCAATGGCGAATCTTCTTTAAAAGTCTGATACCCCATACTCAAGTTTTATACATAATTTTTATCAATAAGAGCTTAGCTTTTCTTGTTATTTCTCTCCTTAGCAGTCCTTGAGCTTACATAAAAACTAAACTTAGCAAAATAATTATTGCGACAAATTTTGCACCCTAATTATAAGCATTTATTCCGGTGTCATTTTACTAAAACTTTCTATGCCATTTAAGGCCGCCCACTTGACTAGCTAACACCTTTCGGATCAAAGATTTCTTTAATAGGGATCATGTGAGCGTTGCTCAAATAAGGGTACCCACAAAATCAACCCGGGCAAAGTCAAATCAATTATCTACCCAGAACATGTTCTTTTGTTTAGTTAGCTTGTGTATTTAAGTAAACAATCTTATGACGGGTTTCAGGAGCATTGCATAACATCTGAACAAATACCTGTAACAATCCAATTTTACTCGAATTATTTCTAATATGTAGGCATAGTATTCTGAAAGTTTCAAAGCAATCGATCCGCCAAGTAATTGCTGAAATAAAGCGCTTTTTGTGATGGTACCCCTCAAAAGTGACGCAAAATCTGCTTCAGAAGGAATAGCATAACACACAAAAATAAGCAATCTAGCTAAACAAAACAACATTATGATTTTTCGTCGATGTTTAAATTTGTCCCTTCCATCGATTTTGGGGGTACCCTTACTTGAGCGGCGGTGACGTGATTCTGGATGTAAGAGAACTCTTTAATCCAAAAGGTTATCAGATAGTCAAGTGGACAGCCTTTCATGGTTTAGCATGTTTGACTGAAATGACACGGGAATTAAGGCTTTAATTGGGGTGCGAAATTTGTCGCATTAATGTTTTGCTAAGTGTATGTGTTTTAGGTTGTCTTGTGTGTCACATCGTCCGTAGACGTGTACTCTGAGTTACAGGGTGGTGACATAAGTAATGCATATCGGAAGACATCGTAAATCTATAGCAGTACATTTAAATCGCCCCAAAGAAAAATCGATAGAAAAAAAAGTTCAATTGCCTCAGGGCTTTGGACTTTCGAGCAAATAGATGTGTCATTTGCTCCTTATGACCGAAAAGCACGCAGCAAAAAAGTGACAGACGACAGTTATACAATTTTCAGACTAAAAGGTTACATCATGCACTGTCACTGTGGGAAAGTTTGTGACGCTCCGTTGTTTAGTTCCGACGCTTCAAATTTCAGTTTGCAGTTTGTCGACTTCGAGCATGCACCACTTTTGTCACCACTCTGTATTTTATTCGTTGTTGACGAACAATACACACGTAAGACGTAAGTGAATAGTCCTTATTTTCACATCGTCTGCTTCAGCCACGTGCACCAGCTTTCATTATTATCTTTTTATATTTAGTCAAGTTTTGACTAAATATTTTAACATCGAGGGGGAATCGAAACGAGGGTCGTGGTGTATGTGCGTGTGTGTGTCTGTGTGTGTGTCTGTGTGTGTGTGTGTGTAGAGCGATTCAGACTAAACTACTGGACCGATCTTTATGAAATTTGACATGAGAGTTCCTGGGTATGAAATCCCCGAACGTTTTTTTCATTTTTTTGATAAATGTCTTTGATGACGTCATATCCGGCTTTTCGTGAAAGTTGAGGCGGCACTGTCACGCCCTCATTTTTCAACCAAATTGGTTGAAATTTTGGTCAAATAATCTTCGACGAAGCCCGGACTTCGGTATTGCATTTCAGCTTGGTGGCTTAAAAATTAATTAATGACTTTGGTCATTAAAAATCTGAAAATTGTTAAAAAAAATAAAAATTTATAAAACGATCCAAATTTACGTTCATCTTATTTTCCATCATTTGCTGATTCCAAAAACATATAAATATGTTATATTCGGATTAAAAACAAGCTCTGAAAATTAAATATATAAAAATTATTATCAAAATTAAATTGTCCAAATCAATTTAAAAACACTTTCATCTTATTCCTTGTCGGTTCCTGATTCCAAAAACATATAGATATGATATGTTTGGATTAAAAACACGCTCAGAAAGTTAAAACAAAAAGAGGTACAGAAAAGCGTGCTATCCTTCTTAGCGCAACTACTACCCCGCTCTTCTTGTCAATTTCACTGCCTTTGCCATGAGCGGTGGACTGACGATGCTACGAGTATACGGTCTTGCTGAAAAATGGCATTGCGTTCAGTTTCATTCTGTGAGTTCGACAGCTACTTGACTAAATATTGTATTTTCGCCTTACGCGACTTGTTTTTATTCGCTTGAGAAGATGTCGATTAAAGAGATGAGCAAACGCTCATTAAACTCTGCTCTCCTCTTTAATTGAAGTAGGGTATGAATATGAAAGGAATTCTCCCTCTTGGCAAAGCCTCGGCGCAGTGAATGGCATTCCTGGACTACGGCTTTAGGTAGTAAATGATGCTGAACGATTTTACAGCTATGCTATTAAAGGCATAGAATACTGAGGGATGCACCCTGACTGGAAACTGTGACGCCCAAGTCTTGGGGTATAAAAAAAATACGGGTGGAGCTCATGTTAGATACCAATTCATTATATCCTTTATTTTGATCTGACATTTTGTTTAAGGGTATTACATGTAGCATTCTATTGATCTTGTTTTAAACAATATTTTATTCATAAACACACATATGATAACACAACAACAGGCTTACATACTTATTGATCGTGACGGCGCCCGTGTGAGATATTGTCTGTGTAGATGTAAACACATAAGCACACCTGATAAATATAAGCATTGCTGGTTGTGTGGTCCCCAGTGTTTCTGTTGTATGGCGCAATTAATTTTGTAAATGCAACCAGTACCATTTTTTAGAATGAAATTCAGCCCCCCAAAATCGGACAGTGAACAAAGATCACCCAGACTGTTCATTTTTTGCATGTGACCAAATAGTAATATAATCATAATAATAATAATAATAATAATGACAGCTTATATAGCGCGAACCACAGTAGTCTATGCTCTCCGCGCTTTACATATTAACTATGCAAAAGAACATAGTCATACTAACATCAAATGCATACACATTATAGCAAAACAACGTAACAACAAACTTACAACAACACATTTGCCACTAATGGACAATACCATGAAGATAGATACACAACGCACAATAAATCACGTGCCATCAACATTGGAAAATCTTAACTTAAATGGAGGGATGGTCTTATCCCATTTCAAATCGTTGTCAGATCTGAGATGGTAAGCCGAGTTGTGTTCACGAGAAGGAGGTAGTGTGCATTTAAACAGCATGCTATAATCACGCCCCTTCTAGTCACCGCGTGCCGTGACAGTGGGCGTAGGTTATAATTTATATCGTTCAGTCTTACATCCGCCTTCGTAGGTGTTGTACTTTGAAATATATTCAACTGAAAATGGATTTGATATGGCAATAAAATTGAGTGCAAAGCAATGACGTACACTGAGCTTATTTTCTTAACGGGATACTATTGATCTCACCGTGTGAGGGGAGTTTCTGGCGAATCTGAAGAATCTGAAGAATCTGAAGAATCTGAAGAGTCTGAAGAATGTGAAGAATGTGAAGAATCTGAAGAATCTGAAGAATCTGAAGAGTCTGAAGAATGTGAAGAATGTGAAGAATCTGGGGAATCCACTGCACCTTAATTTAGACGCACACGACACGATTTGCTCAAAAACGAACCATGAAATTACTTTAAATCAAAGTGAGTGAATGCGCTTCAGGGCGCTGCTTCTCTTCTGTGTTGTAAACAAAAAAGTAGTCCAGAAGCGCCGCCTGGCGGCCAGACGGCAAGTTATCTATGACGTGGCAGCCTAGTTACCGCCTCACGTGCACAAACATGGGTAACTGAATGGAAGTAAGACAACATACCCTCACAAAGAGTACTGCTCTTCGTTTGCCTTTTTTACGACATTTGTGACCCTCCTCCACGAAATGAGTCGCATGTCACCTCGCGCGGTTCGTCCGGGGGGAGTGTCTGGTAACAGTGTGAGGGTCACCTTAGTCACAGGCTTATAACTCAAACAGTTTTCGCTCTTTTCTAAAACGGTTTTCACCACTGGATAGAGCATAAAAAACTCTTTAGGAAAATGTAAATATATGAAAATCATGCAAAGGTGACATGCGACTCATTTCGTGGTGGAGGGTCACATTTGATTAAGCTTTTAAGACTATTCCTCCTCCACGGTAGCATATAGGACTACATGTATGTGTAACGCAGAATCTTATGGTAAAAAAATGTAGGCAAATTTTCCATAGTCATCAAGAAGAACGATTAGTACTATCTTCTGTTAAAATTACTTGTTTCCAGCTTTTTTCAGTTTGAGCTTGCGGAAGACGTTTAGAAAAATAATTCAAAGCAACTTTGAAATAGTGCTTAAAAATGGTTTTCTTCTTGACTTGCGAAAACTAACGTGTACAGGGCTCAAACTGCAAAAGCTGGAAACAAGGTATTTTAACAGAAGATAGTACTACTCGTTCTTCTTGATCACTATGGAAACGTTGAATAGATTTGTTCTTGGGTATGATCCCTTTAAGGCATGGCAATAAAAACGTGTGGAGTTTAGGTCATGCGTGTGTGGGGGGGGGTGGTGGGGGGGGGGGGGGGGGTAGCGGACATACAAGGAGTGTCTTAAGACCTTGTTGAGGCTCGGCCCGCTCGAATGAGAAGAAGGGAACTAATGTATTTAGAAAGTCTCACTCACATACTCTGATTGGACAGAGAAGGAAGGAAGGCAGATTTGCAATCCAGATATATGTAAAAACACTTTATACAACATCCGTGAGAGAGGCCACTCATGTCATGTCATAATAAATTGATTGATTGATTGATAAAACCACACACTCACACGTTGGTATATATCAACGTGGGGCTTTCGCTCGCATTTCAATATAAATCCATGTAGTATTCTCTATGTAATGTCCTTGTTCAGCCGAACGACACGCACCCACATAATTATATGAGTATTCCTTATTTGTGAAAATTGCCAGTCTGCCGTTTGTTATACGTTGACTTGACCTTAGATGGGGTCATTGCTCCTATACACTCTTAACCGTTCAAAAAATCCATATTCTATGTCATGGTAAAGGACATTGGTCCATTGTCTGAATGTACCGTAAACGACAGTGTAAACGCCCAGTATCAAGCAAACTCCCACACCCTTTTGAGTCAAACACTGTGCATATGTGATAGTATTTAGTAAACGACCATCCTCCACAGGGGAACGTCCCACTAGTCCGAGGGTTCACAAGTCCGAGGGTTCACTAGTCCGAGGGTTCACTAGTCCGAGGGTTCACTAGTCCGAGGGTTTACTATAGACGCTCTCTTTTCCAGTTCGTCCCACTAGTCCGAGGGTTCACTAGTCCGAGGGTTCACTAGTCCGAGGGTTCACTAGTCCGAGGGTTTACTATAGACGCTTGATTTTCCAGTTATTATACCGCCCCTTAAAAGGCGGTATATAGGTTTCACTGTGTCTGTCTGTGTGTGTGTGTGTGTGTGTGTGTGTGTGTGTGTGTGTGTGTGTGTGTGTGTGTGTGTGTGTGTGTGTGTCTGTCTGTCCGCAAATAGATATTCGCTGTACTGCAGACTTCATCAGAAGTTCCGGAGTCCCTGTCTGAGCGATCGAGAAGAAGAAGAAGAAGATATCCGATGTTTGAGAACCGATTTCAATGAAAGTATGTGTGAGGCTGTAGTACAACCCAGGCTCGATCCTCTCCATAAGTCAGGTTGGTGGGATAACTAATTGACCCTCACGGGCAAAAGGAAACCCGAGGTGCTATATAATATGACTAAAAACTGTAGGCAGTTTGATCACGTAATTGTCCAGTCGGGGCGGTATCCTGATAAATTTAATATCCTTTCTTCAGTCAAAATATAAATAACTAAGTTTCTTGGGGGAAATAGTCTGAGATTTCTTCAGTCAAAATATAAAACACCACATTATCTTTTAGAATGAAAACAACTCAGTGTTTTTATGAGAATATTCTTCGATTTGGTTCCCAAAGCAGTGAAAAACACACGCACGCACGCACACGCACATCTACGCACACATACACACACAAAATAAAAACAAATCAAATTGAATATCCTTTGTTCAAGCGTCTATAGTGAACCCTCGGACTAGTGAACCCTCGGACTATAGTGGACCCTCGGACTAGTGAACCCTCGGACTAGTGAACCCTCGGACTAGTGGACCCTCGGACTACTGAACCGTCGGACTAGTGGACCCTCGGACTAGTGAACCCTCGGACTAGTGAACCCTCGGACTAGTGAACCCCTCCTCCACAGTTGGACCTAAGGTGTCAGCAAAAATGTTGTTGTTTTATAATTGTTTAAAGTTTCCAACACAGTACATTTTACTAGTGATAAATGACGCGATAATGCGATGCAGTCATACCATTGAGTTCATACCGTAGCGTTCTCTACTACGTTGTTAAGATCGCCATGGTTCATACTCTTTACCACTGGAGTATCCGGATATGTGACCCTCCACCACGAAATGAGTCGCATGTCACCTCGCGCGGTTCTGCGCTAGGCTTAATATAAGTCCGGGGAGTGTCTGGTAACAGTGTGAGGGTCACCTTAGTCACAGGCTTATAACTCAAACAGTTTTCGCTCTTTTGTAAAACGGTTTTCACCAATGGATCTTATCTTACTGCCTTTCACGCCTGGTGGCGTGTAGGGCAGCGACAAAGGACCTCACCAATGGATAGAGCATAAAAAACTCTTTAGAAAAATGTAAAAATATGAAAATCATGCAAAGGTGACATGCGACTCATTCTGTGGTGGAGGGTCACATATAGCATCTGAGGTTGAAGAGTTCGACTTTGGGAGATTTTAATGCGAGCGATTGGAACGGACCGGGGATTCATTACGCTGTGTCCTTCGCAAAAAAAAGCTTTTCCTTTCAACACGCCTTACGTTTTACATTTAGTTAAGTTTTGACTAAATGTTTTAACATAGAGGGGGAATCGAGACGAGGGTCGTGGTGTATGTGTGTGTGTGTGTGTGTGTGTGTGTGTGTGTGTGTGTGTGTGTGTGTGTGTGTGTGTGTGTGTGTGTGTGTGTGTATGTGTCTGTGCGTGTGTGTGTGTGTGTAGAGCGATTCAGAGTAAACTACTGGACCGATCTTTATGAAATTTTACATGAGAGTTTCTGGGTATGAAATCCCCAGACTTTTTTTCTTTTTTTCGATAAATGTCTTTTATGACGTCATATCCGGCTTTTTGTAAAAGTTGAGGCGGCACTGTCACACCCTCATTTTTCAATCAAATTGATTGAAATTTTGGCCAAGCAATCTTCGACGAAGGCCGGACGTCGGTATTGCATTTCAGCATGTAGGCTTAAAAATTAATTTATGACTTTGGTCATTAAAAATCTGAAAATTGTAATTAAAATAATGTTTTTATAAAACGTTCCAAAATTACTTTTAGTTTATTCTTCATCATGTTCTGATTCCAAAAACATATAAATATGTTATATTCGGATTAAAAACAAGCTCTGAAAATTAAAAACATAAAAATTATGATCAAAGTTAAATTTCCGAAATCGATTTAAAACAATTTCATCTTATTCCTTGTTGGTTCCTGATTCCAAAAACATATAGATATGATATGTTTGGATTAAAAACACGCTCAGAAAGTTAAAACGAAGTGAGGTACAGAAAAGCGTGCTATGCAGCACAGCGAAACCGCTACCGCGCTAAACTGGCTCGTCACTTTTACTGCCTTTTGCACTAGCGGCGGACTACGGTCATTGTGAAAAAATGCAGTGCGTTCAGTTTCATTCTGTGAGTTCTACAGCTTGACTAAATGTAGTAATGTCGCCTTACGCGACTTGTTTTGTTTTCGCCAGATGGCTAAAATCGGGTACATCACGAAGCGTCCCGGTACCGAAGCGTCCCGGTACTGAAGCGTCCCGGTACCGAAGCGTCCCGGTACCGAAGCGTCCCGGTGCCGAAGCGTCCCGGTACCGAAGCGTCCCACTATAACGCGTCACAGGGGTACCGGGACGCTTTGGTACCGGGACGCTTCGGGACGCTCCCGCGCAGTAGGGCACGAAGCGTCCCGGTACCGAAGCGTCCCGGTGCCGAAGCGTCCCGGTACCAGTCACCACGCACATCCTCGGCTCGCATGCCAATGTATTATATAGCAAAGGGAATGCCTGTAATTCACACAGAGCAATCACTTGGTCTTAAACGTGCACAAGACAAAAACTTTCATACTGGGGGAGGGAGCCAGTCTGAAGAGTACTCGGGTCCAGCGCGAGAGTTCTTTATTACCCAAATGAACCCAAACAAACCCAAATTAACCCAAATGATACAATTTAAAAGTCGGAGGTAGAACTGAAAAGACTTTTTCCGACGCTCACGCTTAGTGAAGCCAGAAAGCGTATGTGATAACAGACATATCCCTCTTGTGAACGGAAGCCTACGGACTTTTCCCCCGAACTTGTCCACACGGGTACAGTATTTCCAAATTGGTGTGTTGTGAGTACAGATCTAAAGTAAAGTTGGGGAAAAGTTGGACAAAAAGTGAATTTTTTTTACCGAAAGCAAATCAAGGTCTGTGCAAAATTAAAACAAGTCGCGTAAGGCGAAAATACAATATTTAGTCAAGTAGCTGTCGAACTCACAGAATGAAACTGAACGCAACGCAACGCAGCAAGACCGTATACTCGTAGCATCGTCACTCCACCGCCCGTGGCAAAGGCAGTGCACGTGGAATTGACAAGAAGAGCGGGGTATTCGTTGCGCTAAGAAGGATAGCACGCTTTTCTGTACCTCTCTTCGTTTTAACTTTCTGAGCGTGTTTTTAATCCAAACATATCATATCTATATATTTTTGGAATCAGGAACCGACAAGGAATACGATGAAAGTGTTTTTAAATTGATTTCGAAAAAAAAAATTTGATAATAATTTTTATATATTTAATTTTCAGAGCTTGTTTTTAATCCAAATATAACATATTGATATGTTTTTGGAATCAGCAAATGATGGAGAATAAGATAAACGTAAATTTGGATCGTTTTATAAATTTTTAATTTTTTTTACAATTTTCAGATTTTTAATGACCAAAGTCATTAATTAATTTTTAAGCCACCAAGCTGAAATGCAATACCGAACCCCGGGCTTCGTCGAAGAGTACTTGACCAAAATTTCAACCAATTTGGTTGAAAAATGAGGGCGTGACAGTGCCGCCTCAACTTTCACGAAAAGCCGGATATGACGTCATCAAAGACATTTATCAAAAAAATGAAAAAAACGTTCGGGGATTTCATACCCAGGAACTCTCATGTCAAATTTCATAAAGATCGGTCCAGTAGTTTAGTCTGAATCGCTCTACACACACACACACACAGACACACACACACACGCACACACGCACATACACCACGACCCTCGTTTCGATTCCCCCTCGATGTTAAAATATTTAGTCAAAACTTGACTAAATATAAAAATCAGTGAAGTCAAGGTCAAATCAAGGTCAAGATTAAATTTAAAAAAATATGGTTAGTCAAGTCAAGGTCAAATCAAGGTCATTCAAGGTTTAAAAAAAAAAAAAAAGTCTAAGTCCTGTGACGCGTTATAGTGGGACGCTTCGGTACCGGGACGCTTTGGTACCGGGACGCTTCGGTACCGGGACGCTTTGGTACCGGGACGCTTCGGTACCGGGACGCTTTGGTACCGGGACGCTTCGGGGTGTCCCCCTAAAATCAGAACAAATTATCTGATTACAAATATTTTGAGCTTTGTGTGTGTGTGCGGTTTTGTTGTTTGAACGCCCTCGCTGGTCGCTTTCTTTGTTTGGGAAACGATATGTTTTTGTGCGAGAGGTTTCAAGATGGTGGACGAAATGTCGGCCAATGAGGGATGCGATCGAGTTTGACAGACGAAACAGGCGTTGATTACAATCAAACAAATTTGTGATGACAACGTCGTAGAATACGATCGTTATTATGAGTTATTTCTAATATGCTGACTGTAAGCAAATGATAACAAGACATGTCGAGAAAAAAGATATCAAGCATGAGCCTTTTAGGCGAATGCTGATATCGTTTGTGAGACATGTCTGTTATCATTTGCTAACAGTCAGCATATTGGAAATAACGGTTTTATAACCGTTTAATTCGACCAAAAGAAATTTCGAAGCAACCCCGCGAATTTGACAGAACAGCCGCAATGGGAACTTGAGCGCTTCTACATGATTATGCCTGTCAGTCAAAGAATTCTCGTGACCTGAGTCAGCCAATCAGAGTAACACACCTGACGTGATGAATATTCACAGGTCAAACTGCCTTTGACACACAACAATCTCACAAGAGTAAACTATGTTGAACATGCGTTTTGGTTGCTTCGCTTTTTCTCGTTGAACAGAGAGCGACAGATTTAGAACCGACTCCAGACGGATGGGAAATGACGTAAAGATACATTTAATGTAAAGCGAGTGGCGCAATTTCACTTGATTTTTCCGAACTTTGATCATTTAGATTTCAAGTGAGCGGTCAGCATTGCGCACTCAGACGATGGGCGGTGCCTTGCTGTTCCGTTACGCACCCACCGACAAAACTCGCTTTTCGGTATTTGTTAGATAAAGAAAGTATTACCCCAGCCAGCAAGACATTAGCGGCCGATAATCGGCCGAACACCCTTCAAAAAGTCGGGCCGGTGACGTCAAAACATACGACGCGGGTGTTGGCCCGACTAACTTTTGCAAAGAGGCAACGAGGCGGCCGATAGGCGGCCGAACACCTGCACTATGGCGGCACGCATCCGGTCCGATGTTAATCGGCCCGATGACTTGTTTGACCTGCGGTCCGACACCTTATGCCGACATCGGGAAGATATCGATTTCAGCGGGAAGACATCGGGACGATGTCGGCATAAGGTGTCGGGCCGCAGGTCCAACAAGCCATCGGGCCGATTAACATCGGACCGGATGCGTGCCGCCATAGTACAGGTGTTCGGCCGCCTGTCGGCCTCCTCGTTGCCTCTTTGCAAAAGTTAGTCGGGCCAACACCCGCGTCGTATCTTTTGACGTCACCTGCCCGACTTTTTGAATGGTGTTCGGCCGACTATCGGCCGCTAATGTCTTGCTGGCTGGGTGCAGCTACAGATACAGCAGTATGTACCACCACCACCCCCCCCCCCCAAGTGTAACAGTGCAAAATTCACTTACAGCTACAGCAGTATAACCCCCCTCCCCCCAGTGTTACAGTGGAAAACAAACCTACAGATACAGCAGTGTGTACAACCCCCCCCCCCCCCCCAATGTAACAGTGCAAAACACATCAGCTACAGATACAGCAGTATGTAGAACCCCCCGCCCCTACCGCCCTCACTGTAACAGTACAAAACACACCTACAGCTACAGATACAGCCGTATACACCCACCCCCCCTCAGTATTACAGTATAAAACACACCTACAGCAACAGATTCAGCAGTATATACAACCCCCCAAGTGTAACAGTGCAAAAATTACTTACAGCTACAGCAGTATGTATACACCTCCCCTCCCCCTTAGTAACAGTGCAAAACACACCTACAGCTACGGCAGTATGTACAACCCCCCCCCCCACCACGGTAACAGTACAAAACTCATTTACAGCTACAGATTCAGAATTATGTACATCCCCCTCCCCCCGCTGCCACCACTGTAACAGTACAAAACATACCTACAGCTTCAGATACAGCAGTATGTACAACACTCAACCGCCTTCCCCCGTGTAGAGTGCAAAACACACCTAGACCTACAGATACAGCAGTATGTTCAACCCCCCCCCCCTCCCCGCCTACTGTAACAGTACATAACACACCTACAGCTCCATCAGTATGTACAAACCGCCCCCCCCCCCCCCCCCAAGTGTAACAGTACAAAACACGCCTACAGCTACAGATAGATCAGTATGTACCCCCCCCCCCCTCCCAAGTGTTACAATGCAATACCTACAGCTACAGATACATCAGTATGTACACCCCACCCCCCAAGTGTAACAGTGCAAACCACACTTACAGCTACAGATTCAGCAGTATGTACTCCACCCCCCCCCCCCCCTGTAACAGTGCAACAAGAAGGGCAAAGCCCATACGACTCACATGCTTTACACATTTTTCCTACCAAAATACATGTGACCTTGACCCAAGGTCAAGGTCATTCAAGGTCATGCAACACAAAGCTGTTAATTCAAGACATAGGAAGTACAATGGTGCTTATTGGCTCTTTCTACCATGAGATATGGTCACTTTTAGTGGTTCACTACCTTATTTTGGTCACATTTCATAAGGGTCAAAGTGACCTTGACCTTGATCATATGTGACCAAATGTGTCTCATGATGAAAGCATAACATGTGCCCCACATAATTTTTAAGTTTGAAACAGTTATCTTCCATAGTTCAGGGTCAAGGTCACTTCAAAATATGTATACAATCCAACTTTGAAGAGCTCCTGTGACCTTGACCTTGAAGCAAGGTAAACCAAACTGGTATCAAAAGATTGTTCTTACTTTGCCCTATATATCATATATAGGTGAGGTATTGAATCTCAAAAACTTCAGAGAAAATGGGAAAAATGTGAAAAATAGCTGTTTTTTAGGCAACATTTATGGCCCCTGCGACCTTGACCTTGAAGCAAGGTCAAGATGCTATGTATGTTTTTGGGGGCCTTGTCATCATACACCATCTTGCCAAATTTGGTACTGATAGACTGAATAGTGTCCAAGAAATATCCAACGTTAAAGTTTTCCGGACGGCCGGACGGCCGGACGGACGGCCGGCCGGACGGACGGACGGACGACTCGGGTGAGTACATAGACGTAGAGGTTACATGCCGAGTCTCAGTGATTATCAAAAATAATGGTCGAAGTTAGCGGATCATGAAAAATGCGAGCTTCAGCGAGCTTTTTCATGACCGCGAACTGAGACCATTATTTTTGATAATCACTGAGACGAGGTATGTAACCTCTTTATCCCTCCTTTCTTCAGTTATTCAAAGAAAAGAGGAGTTTTTGTGCGAAAGTTTGATCGAATCATATTCACCCAAACAGTCTACCTGCGCAGGCGATCGATTAATGCGCGGTTGTATAGTTCCGTCCAAATCATTCAATTTTGTTAACACTTCTTGTCAGTTTCCATGTTTTGAACTAAAATCAAGTACACAGTTATGTTGTCATTCTGCTGTGGCGGTAAAGGCAGATAGTGTGTGTTCTGTTCATGTTTTGGTATCGCTCAGGAAATGTTCTTTCCTCGAATGTGACCAGCAGACGAAGTTTTACACCCGTGTTCCAACGTTAAAAACTGTATGAAGTTTAGTTTTCTGGGGCAAACTAGTGTATGAAACCGCTGCATGTTCTTTAAGTTGATTAAATGTTTGCAATTGATTGCGTGTGATCTGTTTATAAAATGAAATATTGTTGAAAACTGACCGTCGGATTGCAGTCTCGTCGATGCAGCCGAAATCTGGAAGGGGAACTACTCGTGTCGGTAGACAAAGTATGAGAGTTACTTTTCCTTGGAATCTTGCTAGCGATAAACGATTGTGCACGGCAGATCTGAATTCAGAAAACAACCAAACTCATGGATTTTATATTGAGATTCATGTGTTCAAGCCTGTAGTTGCTGGTTTAAATGCGGCATGGTTGTATTGTTGCTCCAGAAATGTATATTTTGTACATTAGAGTGTTCTGAACTTTTGAGTCGCAAAAAGTAGATCCACAATGTGTACAGTCTCTACCCATGAGCTATCGAGGATTCAGGCCCGTTGTTGGGTAAGTGATTTTGGTTGTTGGGTAAGTTACCGAAAAATAACTAGCCCTACAAGTTTACAGAGAGAAAGAAGCAGAGGGGGGGATAATCACTTTTGCTTCGCATGTGAGTCAAAAATCACTAACAGCTACAGCAGTATACCCCCCCTCCCCGTACAGCTACAGCAGTATAAACAAGAAGGGCAAAGCCCATACGACTCACATGCTTGACCTTTACATGACCTTGGCCTTCAGGGTCAAGGTCAAACAACTAAACCTAGCAATGACATCATATACTAAGAACTGCTTTACACATTTTTTCTACCAAAATACATGTGACCTTGACCCAAGGTCAAGGTCATCCAAGGTCATGCAACACAAAGCTGTTAATTCAAGACATAGGAAGTACAATGGTGCTTATTGGCTCTTTCTACCATGAGATATGGTCACTTTTAGTGGTTCACTACCTTATTTTGGTCACATTTCATAAGGGTCAAAGTGACCTTGACCTTGATCATATGTGACCAAATGTGTCTCATGATGAAAGCATAACATGTGCCACACATAATTTTTAAGTTTGAAACAGTTATCTTCCATAGTTCAGGGTCAAGGTCACTTCAAAATATGTATACAATCCAACTTTGAAGAGCTCCTGTGACCTTGACCTTGAAGCAAGGTAAACCAAACTGGTATCAAAAGATGGGGCTTACTTTGCCCTATATATCATATATAGGTGAGGTATTCAATCTCAAAAACTTCAGAGAAAATGTGAACAATAGCTGTTTTTTAGAACACATTTATGGCCCCTGCGACCTTGACCTTGAAGCAAGGTCAAGATGCTATGTATGTTTTTTGGGGCCTTGTCATCATACACCATCTTGCCAAATTTGGTACTGATAGACTGAATAGTGTCCAAGAAATATCCAACGTTAAAGTTTTCCGGACGTCCGGACGGACGACTCGGGTGAGTACATAGACTCACTTTTGCTTCGCATGTGAGTCAAAAATCACTAACAGCTACAGCAGTATGTACCCCCCCTCCCCGTACAGCTACAGCAGTATATCATGCAGCTACAGATACAGCAGTATGTACCACCCCCCCCCCCCCCCCAATGTAACAGTGCAAAATTCACTTACAGCTACAGCAGTACAACCCCCCCCCCCTCCCCCCAGTGTTACAGTGGAAAACAAACCTACAGATACAGCAGTGTGTACAACCCTCCCCCAATCCAAGTGTAACAGTGTAAAAAACACCTACAGCTACAGCAGTATGTACACCCCCCCCCCCCCCCTCCCAACTGTAACAGCTCAAATCGCACCTACTGCTACAGATACAGCAGTGTGTTCAACCCCCCTCCCCCCCCCCCCCCCCCCGTGTAACAGTGCAAAACACACCTACAGCTACAGATTATGAGATACAGCAGTATGTACAACCCCCCCCCCCCCCCCACTGCAACAGTACAGAACTCATTTACAGCTACAGATTCAGAAAATTTATGTACACCCCCCCTCCCCCCGCTGCCACCAATGTAACAGTACAAAACTTCCCTACAGCAGTATGTACAACACTCCACCGCCTTCCCCCGTGTAGAGTGCAAAACACACTTAGAGCTACAGATACAGCAGTATGTTCAACCCCCCCCCCCCCCCTGTGTGCAAAACACACCTACAGCTACATATACAGCAGTATGTTCAACCCCCCCTCCCCCCCTACTGTAACAGTACATAACACACCTACAGCTACAGATACATCAGTATGTACAACCGCCCCCCCCCCCCCCCCAAGTGTAACAGTACAAAACACACCTCCAGCTACATATTCAGCAGTATGTACACCCCCCCCCCCCCCTCCCCAGTGTTACTGTGCAAAACACACCTACAGCTACAGATTCAGCAGTATGTACACCCCCCCCCCCCAAGTGTGCATCAGTGCAAAACACACCACCAGCTACAGATAGATCAGTATGTACCCCCCCCCCCCCCCCCAGTGTTACAATGCAATACACACACCTACAGCTACAGATACATCAGTATACATACACCCCACCCCCCAAGTGTAACAGTGCAAACCACACTTACAGCTACAGATTCAGCAGTATCATGAGTATGTACTCCACCCCCCCCCCTCCCACTGTAACAGGACAAAACACCTACATCTACATACAGATACAGCAGTATGTACTCCCCCCCCCTCCCACTGTATAACAGCAAAACTAACATTAAAGCAAGAAAAACCAAAATCACTTACTCGCTGGATCCGTCGGTTGTCCTCGAGTTGACGTTAACAGCTTGAACACACCTGTACTGGCTGTAGGTTTCCATCCGTCCTTGGCTACACAATTTTAACTTGTCAACTATCACCGCCACCACGTGGCACTGGGACCAGCACTCAGATTGAGATCCCGAGGCGACATTCGTCTCGGATAACACATCATCAATGTGCTGTACAACATTCGCAAGAATGTCTCTTCTTTCGATATTAACTTGAACTAAGAAAACAAATAAACTTCGGTCACGCGGGAAAGTAGCAGCTAGCCGGCCATGTTCACACTCAATCTTGTTTGTACCGTAAGGAAAGCTATAAGAGTATTTCAAGTATATATGATGGCGTATTTTTAAAATGTAAAACTCATGGTTTGAGCTCATGCTGTATTTGATTGCAAATATACAAACAAAACTTACAATTAATTATCCTACTCCTATGTGAAAAAGTCAACAAATATGAATAATTTAGTTTCGCATTTGCAGAGTCATGTCACGCCGTTCCCGACGCTTGAACAGGGGACGTAACAAATGTTAAAATAATGATAATAAATTCAAGTTGTTATCTCCCGTAACTCTGCATATTTTTATCGACAGCAACATTGCGTCGGGCCGATGTCGGGGTTTATTACGTACATTTGCCGAGTTTTACACACAGGCAAACTATATCGGCGCGACAACGGACGTCGACACACGACATTTGACGACGTCACCCGACTGAAATCGTCAGTCGGCCGACGAAAGCTTGCTAGCTGGGACCTGACAGCATTTGAAGTGTCATTCTTTAGAATAAATCACGATGATATTGTTGTATTACATTTTTACTTTGTCTTGTCCATTTTTAGCGTGATAAACAAAAAGGGTCCCTGACTGAACGTTATAACATTTAGAGGGTCACCTAGAATCCGTCCTGATTGGTCAAAAAGCCATATGGGGCACTGAATTGGTAATAAAATACTATGAAACATTTTCAGTCACAATTTACTTCAAAATAATCTAGAGTTAAAATAATTTTTCATCTGCCGTTAATGGGTGCAAATTCATGACCTAGAACCGTCATATTGAAAAAACTTTCGTCTTCGAAATGATACCCAAACACTACGGCAGCCATTTCTATATCATGTGCAGTAGCTTTCCAGGCGCCGCAGAGGCGCTCTCAGCGCCTACCGTGAGCATACCGTTTCGTTTTCTACGCACTCGCAGCTAGCGGTAAACGTTCCTGGGCCGCCCACGTTGCGATACGGCAGGCAGATCTTGAGTCATCCTCTTCATTGCGGCTGGGCGCTCACAACACACACACACACACACACACATACACACACACACACACACACATGCACGCAAGCACGCACACACGCACGCACGCACACACGCACGCACATACACACACACACACACGCACGCACACACACACACACACACACACACACACACACACACACACAATGTCTACACCCATTTTGAATGACATTGATCAAATCTGCCTGACAACGCCCGTGCTACAGCAGTTTACTGCATGTTGAAAAGAAGATAATTGTATAGCTTTTTCACGCCGTTTTGTGAAACTTCTAATGGACATGTCTACGAGCAACAATATAAAAGCAATAGACTGAGGCCGATCGTATCATGGTATCGTTTGCATGTTAAAAGGTCGGCCGGGTTCAGACACTAACATTGACGCTGTTGATTGAAAGTGAAACATTATTGTATTCAGAAAACATAGGCTGCCATGCAATAAAAAAATAAAAAAAACCCACTTGGGACCACACAATAACCAGTGCTTGTGTTAGGTGTGCTTATGCACTCGCATCTGCACAGACAAGAGGCGAAGCCTTCAAGGCTCCCGTAAGAAATCGACAAACAGTAACACAAACGCATTCACTCCGTCACACATACACACACACAGTAAGCATAGGTGACACGGTGCAAGAGTGCGAGACACTAGATCCACGCCGTGGATGGTGGCACGCCTAGTTTTTTCCACCGCAGGAACAACACCAAATTCGTTCCCCCGCAAGACGAACAACATGGTAGGTGTCTCCAAATTAATGCCTTAAAATAGTAGATAACCAGACTTTCTAGTATTGAAGTTTATATCATACTGTTCGGTACTTTATTTTGCATTGGTTGTCTTACCATTTACACTCTCGTGTACTACATAAGAGAAGAAATGTCATCAAGACAAGTCAGAAATACTGTCTCCCACGTTAAAAATGATGAAATAACACAAAGCACGGTCAACAGAAGGGCTTAAATCTTTTTGCTGGTCAAAGTCAAACTACTTGTGGATACTGCTCTTCATTTTTAAGTTTAAGCTTACCTTAGTTTAGACTCACGATCGGTTCAAAGATCAACAGTAAAATTTGACGGGGTAAGATCCCCCGCAGCTTGGTCAAAAATGTAATCGAGACGAGGGTCGTGGTGTATGTGTGTGTGTGTGTCTGTCTGTCTGTCTGTCTGTGCGTGTGTGTGTGTGTGTAGAGCGATTCAGACCAAACTACTGGACCGATCTTTATGAAATTTGACATGAGAGTTTCTGGGAATGATATCCCCGGACGTTTTTTTCTTTTTTTCGATAAATACCTTTGATGACGTCATATCCGGCTTTTCCTGAAAGTTGAGGCGGCACTGTCACGCTCTCATTTTTCAACCAAATTGGTTGAAATTTTGGTCAAGTAGTCTTCGATAAAGCCCGGACTTCGGTATTGCATTTCAGCTTGGTGACTTAAAAATTAATTAATGACTTTGGTCATTAAAAATCTGAAAATTGTAAACAAAATTATTTTTTTCTAAAACGATCCAAATTTACGTTCATCTTATTCTCCATCATTTGCTGATTCCAAAAACATATAAATATGTTATATTCGGATTAAAAACAAGCTTTGAACATTAAATATATAAAAATTATTATCAAAATTAAATTTTTGAAATCAATTTAAAAACACTTTCATCTTATTCCTTGTCGGTTCCTGATTCCAAAAACATATAGATATGATATGTTTGGATTAAAAACACGCTCAGAAAGTTAAAACAAAGAGAGGTACAGAAAAGCGTGCTATCCTTCTCAGCGCAAGTACTACCCCGCTCTTCCTGTCAATTACACTGCCTTTGCCGGGCGCGGTGGACTGACGATGCTACGAGTATACGGTCTTGCTGCGTTGCATTGCGTTCAGTTTCATTCTGTGAGTTCGACAGCTACTTGACTAAATGTTGTATTTTCGCCTTACGCGACTTGTTTTTGTTGTTGTTGTCGGGATCCACTACCAGTAACTCTTCCTTATCTTCTCCAGTGTTTTCAGCCGCGATTATCTCCCTTCCTCCGTGTGGCGTCAATCCATATTCCCGTTACTACGTTACTATTTGTAGAAGGTCACTGCACGTTACTATTTTTAGAAGGTCTCCAGTGTTTTGCGCGTTTATCTCCTTTCCTTCGTGCGCACCCGGCAAAGCCGGGTCCCAAGCGCAGCCTGGTATTCGGTTCTACTTCTTCCCGGCGAAGCCGGTACCCGGCGAAGCGGGTAATCATCTCGTTAATAATAAATACACCTGTATTTAAAAATAAATACACCTGTATTTGAAAATAAATACACCTGTAATTAATAATAAATACACCTGTAGTAAATAGTAAATACACCTGTATTTAATAAAAAAAAATACACCTGTATTTAAACATAAATACACCTGTATTTAATAATAAATACACCTGTATTAATCAGTTATTACTCACGTGGTTAAGCGACTTAAAAACTTGGACTTGGAATCCACATGAAAAACACTAAGCTTGTACGCGTCTTCATCGCCTCGCTTTGCCGCCTTTTGACAGAACAGCTCAAGATGGCGGGGACGGGGGCGGCAAATGTCCCTGATGTTTTGGAAGGTTTGCGAGTGCAGTTTAACGCTGTTGCCCAGGCTCGCACAGCACTGGGGGGGGGGGGGGGGGGGGGGGTAAGTTAATTTTTTTATCAGACGAATTCGGTTCTGGTAATCTTGAACTTTAGCGTGTTAAATTCATAGCTCATAATTCAGAGGCATTTAAATCTCCAAATGTGTAGAACCTGTACTTGTAATCATAACAAGTCATTTTAGATCCCTTTGAAGTTACGGAATGAACTCCGATGAACTGTACGAATGCATTTCGTTTACATGGGTCAAAGAAGGAATTATCCGTGTGATCAGACAAGGGAGACAACTCTTTACGCCATTTTCGGTGCATTTTCGTCACGCTAAAGTTCAAGATTACCTTGTTATCTGTGTGTGTGTGTGTGTGTGTGTGTGTGTTGTAATCCGTTGTACAGGGTACAATATGATTATTTGGTGGCGCCGGCAGTGGTACGTATATAATCTCATATGGAAAGCCGTTTGGCTCAAAACAAACCTTGATTGATATGGGTTAATCTCCAGAACTGTGTACCAGGGAAAACCATGTTATGAAGTAGACTTTTTATTAAATTTAACTTGAGACATTTTAGCTGTACAAATTAATTTCATTCACAAATACTAGTTTCATAAATATCCTTGGCCTGCAGAGATAGAATAACAAATACTTGCACATTTTGTTTGTCTTAGTGTTCAGTAAAAAACACAAAGGTTTTAAAGTAAAGCACCTTCATAACATGGAAACCGGAAGTTGTGACATGAATTTGAATACTACTAACACTACCAAGAAAATAATATATATATATATATATATATATATATATTCTATGTTGTTTTGTTGCAAGTCTGCATCATTAACAACCTGGAGTATTACTGGAAAAAAAATTATTACTAAAGAAAATATGTATACTCTCGATGCACATGATTTTTGTGCAGACAAGAATTTTTGCAATTCAATAAAAGGGCGACCACCCAGTAAAGTCTTGGTTCAATTATGTAGAGGTTACATGCCGAGTCTCAGTGATTATTAAAAATAATGGTCGAAGTTAGTGGATCATGAAAAATGCGAGCTTCAGCGAGCTTTTTCATGACCGCAAACTGAGACCATTATTTTTAATAATCACTGAGACGAGGTGTGTAACCTCGTTATTCCTCCTTTCTTCAGTTATTCAAAGAAAACAGGGAGTTTTTGTGCGAAAGTTTGATCGAATCCGAATCACTCAACCAGTCAACTTGCACAGGCGATCGATTAATACGCGGTTATATAGTTCCGTGCAAATCATTCCATTCTGTTAACACTTCTTGTCAGTTTCCCTGTTTTGGACTAAAACCAAGTACACAGATATGCTGTTATTCTGCTGTGGCGGTAAAGGCAGATATTGTGTGTTCTTTTTATGTTTTAGTATCGCTTATGATAATGTTCTTTCGTCAAATGGGACTAGCAGACGAACATTTGCACCCGTGTTCCAACGTTAATTACTGTATGAAGTTCAGTTTTCTGGGGAAAATAGTGTATGAAACCGCTTTATGTTGTTTAAATTGATGAGATGTGTGCATTTGGTTGCGTGTGATCTGTTTATAAAATGAAATATTGTTGAAAACTGACCGTCGGATTGCAGTCAGTGTTGCCGAAGAAACTGAGTGACAAGAAGGGGAACTACTCTTGTCGCTAGACAAAGTATGAGTTACTTACCTTGGGGATTTGCTTGTGATGAACGTTTGTACACGGCAGATCTAGATTCAGAAAACAACCGAACTCATGGATTTTATGTGGGGATTCATGTGTTCAGGCCTGTAGTTGTTAATTTAAATGCGGTATGTTTGTATTGTTTGCTCCAGAAATGTATACTTCGTACATTAGAGCGTTCGGAACTTTTCAGTCGCAAAAGTAGTACCGAAACAGAACAGCTTCTCAACCCATTGCACTATCGAGGATTCAGGTGGTTGCTGGCTCGTTATTTGTTTGGTTGCTGGGTCATTATCGAAAAATAACTAGCTCTACAAGTTTACAGAGGTAAAGAAGGAGAGGGGGGAATAAGTTCTTTTTATGGTTTAGTTGTTATAGCAACAATGTAACCGACAAACTTCAAACTGAATTTTGGTGCTTTCCTCTAACATATATATTTGAAAAACATCAATGTTTACCTGTGTCAAGTTTCTTTTTTGGGAGAGTATACATTCAAGTTGCCATTTAATACATGTTTTAAGGACTGAAAATGCATGACACAAAATGGGAAACGGCCCAGGAGAATAACTTGTATGTAAAGCAGCAAATGATAAACACATGGTTTTACCCCTGAAAGCTCCAAAGATTTGGGAAAATGAATCTCGTTTGCCTTCACATATCAAACTGAACGTCAAGCAGCTCAAAAAAAGTCTCAAGAAAAGTTACGCTTTCAAAATAGCATTTCATTCTGTGTCGCAAAGCATGCTTAACATTTCTACGCTTCCACAAATGAACACAAGCATGCAATAATTCCCTCTCCTTTGAGTCCTGGTACTTGTATGCTTATAAAGAAAGCGGGATGATGTTTCCTTTATTTCAGAATTTCGTTTTTATCTTGTTTCAGATGGAAAGTGCGGAGAAACCACCATCTCCGATTTTTTGTTTTTCATGTCTGGGAGCTGGTCCATAGTACCAGGAGGGTTCCAGAGTCCTCTGACCGTGGTGTTTGTGGACACACCCGAAAAGCCACTCCCCAGAGTGTCAACTTGTGCCCTCACAATGCAGGTGTCTGCCCGACTGACACGTCAAAAACTGAGGCAGAAGCTGTCACAGGCTGTTCTTGAAGGGGGTGGATTTTATTTATTGTAAATACTTTCCTTCAATGGTGCGTTTAGTTTCTGCTTGGTAGCCGTAGCTGTTAGTGTTTCTATCTGTACACACCGGAGGGGGGCGGGTGGAGTGTGTGTGAGTGAGTGTGAGTGTGTGTGTGGTGTTTGTGTGTGTGTGTCTGTGTGGAGGGTGTGTGTGTGGAGGGTGTGTATGTGTCTGTGTGTCTGTGTAGAGTGTGTGTGAGCGTGTGTGAGTGTGTGGAGTGTGTGTGTGTGTCTGTGTGGAGGGTGTGTGTGTGTGGAGTGTGTGTGTGTCTGTGTGGAGTGTGTGTGTGTCTGTGTGGAGTGTGTGTGAGTGTGTGTGAGTGTGTGTGTGTGTGTGGAGAGTGTGTGTGGAGGGTGTGTGGAGGGTGTGTGTGGAGGGTGTGTGTGTGTGTGTGTGTGTGAGTGAGTGTGTCTGTGTGGAGTGTGTGTAAGTGAGTGTGAGTGTGTGGAGGGTGTGTGTGTGTGGAGGGTGTGTGTGTGTGTCTGTTTGGATGGTGTGTGAGTGTGTGTGAGTGTGCTGAGGGTGTGTGTAAGTGTGTGAGTGTGTGGAGGGTGTATGTGTGTGTCTGTGTGGAGGGTGTGTGTGTGTGTCTGTGTGGAGGGTGCGTGTGTGTGTTGAGTGTGTGTGAAAGTGTAGAGTGTGTGTGTTCGTGTGTGTGTGTGTCTGTGTGGAGGGTGTATGTATGTGTCTGTGTGGAGGGTGTGTGTGTCTGTGGGAGTGTGTGTGTGTGGAGGGTGTGTGTGTCTGTGTGGAGTGTGTGTCTGTGTGGAGGATGTGTGTCTGTGTCTGTGTGGAGGGTGCGTGTGTCTATGTGGAGGGTGTGTGTGTGTGTCTGTGTCTGTGTGGAGGGTGTGTGAGTGTGTGGAGGGTGTGTGTGTCTGTGTCTGTGTGGAGGGTGTGTGTGTGTGGAGGGTGTGTGTGTGTCTGTGTGTCTGTGTAGAGTGTGTGCGAGCGTGTGTGAGCGTGTGTGAGTGTGTGGAGTGTGTGTGTGTGTGTGTCTGTGTGGAGGGCGTGTGTGTGTGGAGTGTGTGTGTGTCTGTGTGGAGTGTGTGTGTGTCTGTGTGGAGTGTGTGTGAGTGTGTGGAGTGTGAGTGTGTGGAGTGTGTGTGTGTCTGTGTGGAGAGTGTGTGTGGAGGGTGTGTGGAGGGTGTGTGTGGAGGGTGTGTGTGTGTGTGTGTGTGTGTGTCTGTGTGGAGTGTGTGTAAGTGTGTGTGAGTGTGTGGGTGTGTGTGTGTGTGGAGGGTGTGTGTGTGTCTGTTTGGATGGTGTGTGAGTGTGTGTGAGTGTGTGGAGGGTGTGTGTAAGTGTGTGAGTTTGTGGAGGGTGTATGTGTGTGTCTGTGTGGAGGGTGTGTGTGTGTGTCTGTGTGGAGGGTGTGTGTGTGTGTGTGTGGAGGGTGCGTGTGTGTGTTGAGTGTGTGTGAAAGTGTAGAGTGTGTGTGTTCGTGTGTGTGTGTGTGTGTGTGGAGGGTGTATGTATGTGTCTGTGTGGAGGGTGTGTGTGTGTCTGTGGTGTGTGTGTGTGTGTGTGTGGAGGGTGTGTGTGTCTGTGTGGAGTATGTGTCTGTGTGGAGGGTGTGTGTCTGTGTCTGTGTGGAGGGTGTGTCTGTGTCTGTGTGGAGGGTGTGTCTGTGTCTGTGTGGAGGGTGTGTGTGTGTGGAGGGTGTGTGTGTGTGGAGGGTGTGTGTCTGTGTCTGTGTGGAGGGTGTGTGTGTGTGGAGGGTGTGTGTGTGTCTGTGTGTCTGTGTAGAGTGTGTGTGAGCGTGTGTGAGTGTGTGGAGTGTGTGTGTGTCTGTGTGGAGGGCGTGTGTGTGTGGAGTGTGTGTGTGTCTGTGTGGAGTGTGTGTGTCTGTGTGGAGTGTGTGTGAGTGTGTGTGAGTGTGTGGAGTGTGTGTGTGTCTGTGTGGAGAGTGTGTGTGGAGGGTGTGTGTGTGTGAGTGAGTGTGTCTGTGTGGAGTGTGTGTAAGTGTGTGTGAGTGTGTGGAGGGTGTGTGTGCGTGTGTGGAGGGTGTGTGTGTGTCTGTTTGGATGGTGTGTGAGTGTGTGTTAGTGTGTGGAGGGTGTGTGTAAGTGTGTGAGTGTGTGGAGGGTGTATGTGTGTGTCTGTGTGGAGGGTGTGTGTGTGTCTGTTTGGATGGTGTGTGAGTGTGTGTGAGTGTGTGGAGGGTGTGTGTAAGTGTGTGAGTGTGTGGAGGGTGTATGTGGGTGTCTGTGTGGAGGGTGTGTGTGTGTGTCTGTGTGGAGTGTGTGTGTGTGTGGAGGGTGTGTGTGTCTGTGTGGAGTGTGTGTCTGTGTGGAGGGTGTGTGTGTCTGTGTGGAGGGTGTGTGTGTGTCTGTGTCTGTGTGGAGGGTGTGTGTGTGTGTGGAGGGTGTGTGTGTCTGTGTCTTTGTGGAGGGTGTGTGTGTCTGTGTCTGTGTGGAGGGTGCGTGTGTGTGGAGGGTGTGTGTGTATGTGTCTGTGTGGAGGGTGTATGTGTCTGTGTGGAGGGTGTGTGTGTCTGTGTGGAGGGTGTGTGTGTCTGTATGGAGGGTGTATGTGTCTGTGTGGAGGGTGTGTGTGTCTGTGTCTATGTGGAGGGTGTGTGTGTGTGGAGGGTGTGTGCGTGTGTGGAGGGTGTGTGTGTCTGTGTCTGTGTGGAGGGTGTGTGTGTGGAGGGTGTGTGTGTGTATGTGTCTGTGTGGAGGGTGTGTGTGTCTGTGTGGAGGGTGTGTGTGTGTCTGTGTGTCTGTGGAGGGTGTGTGTGTGTGTCTGTGTGGAGGGTGTGTGTGTCTGTGTGGAGGGTGTGTGTGTCTGTGTGGAGTGTGTGTGTGTGTCTGTGTGGAGGGTGTGTGTGTCTGTGTGGAGGGTGTGTGTGTGTGTGAGGAGGGTGTGTGTGTGTCTGTGTGAAGGGTGTGTGTGTGTGTCTGTGTGGAGGGTATGTGTGTCTGTGTGGAGGGTGTGTGTGTCTGTGTGGAGGGTGTGTGTGTGTGTCTGTGCGGAGGGTGTGAGTGTGTGTCTGTGTAAAGGGTGTGTGTGTGTCTGTGTGGAGGGTGTGTGTGTCTGTGTAGAGGGTGTGTGTGTGTCTGTGTGGAGGGGGTGTGTGTGTCTGTGTGGAGGGTGTGTGTGTGTGTCTGTGTGGAGGGTGTGTGTATGTGTCTGTGTGGAGGGTGTGTGTGTCTGTGTAGAGGGTGTGTGTGTCTGTGTGGAGGGTGTGTATGTGTGTTGAGGGTGTGTGTGTGGAGGGTGTGTGTGTGTGTCTGTGTGGAAGGTGTGTGTGTGTCTGTGTGGAGGGTGTCTGTGTGTGTGTGTCTGTGTGGAGGGTGCGTGTGTGTGTCTGTGTGGAGGGTGTGTATGTGTGTCAGTGTGGAGGGTGTGTGTGTGTGTGTGTGTCTGTGTGGAGGGTGTGTGTGTGTCTGTGTGGAGGGGGTGTGTGTGTCAGTGTGGAGGGTGTGTGTGTCTGTGTTGAGGGTGTGTGTGTGTGGAGGGTGTGTGTGTCTGTGTGGAGGGGTGTGTGTGTCAGTGTGGAGGGTGTGTGTGTCTGTGTGGAGGGTGTGTGTGTGTTTGTGTGTGTGGAGGGTGTGTGGAGTGTGTGTGTTTGTGGCGTGTGTGTGTGTGTGTCTGTGTGGAGGGTGTGTGTGTCTGTGTGGAGGGTGTGTGTGTGTCTGTGTGGAGGGTGTGTGTGTGTGTGGAGTGTGTATGTGTGTGGAGTGTGTGTGTGTGTGGAGTGTGTGTGTGTGGAGTGTGTGTGTGTGTCTGTGTGGAGGGTGTGTGTGTGTGTGGAGTGTGTGTGTGTGTGTGGAGTGTGTCTGTGTGAAGTGTGTGTGTGTGTGTCTGTGTGGAGGGTGTGTGTGTGTCTGTGTGGAGTGTGTGTGTGTGTGTGTCTGTGTGGAGGGTGTGTGTGGAGTGTGTGTGTGTATGTGTCTGTGTGGAGTGTGTGTGTGTCTGTATGGAGGGGGTGTGTGTGTGTGTGTGTGTGTGTCTGTGTGTGTGTGTGTGTCTGTATGGAGGGTGTGTGTGTGTGTGTCTGTGTGTGTGGTTGTGTCTGTGTGGAGGGTGTGTGTGTGTGTGTCTGTGTGTGTTTGTGTGTGTATCTGTGTGTGTGTGTGCCTGTGTGGAGGGTGTGTGCGTGTGTGTGGAGGGTGTGTGTCTGTGTCTGTGTGGAGGGTGTGTGTGTGTGTGTGTTTCTGTGTGGAGGGTGTGTGTCTGTGTGTGTGTGTGTGTCTGTGTGGAGGGTGTGTGTGTGTATCTGTGTGTGTGTGTGGGGGGGGGCTTTATTATTTGGCGCATTCTCTTTCCACACGTATCACATAGCTGGAACACGATTTTCTTTTTAGTATAACATTTGATAAGATCAAGAAAGTGTTTTGTATACATGTATTGGTTCGTGAAAACAGGTCTTCTGACTATCTCGGATCTTTCAAAGCTTTGTTCATGGTGTGACACTGTGCATCCACTTGGACACGTACAGAACATCAACACGCCGACTGCTTCCTGTTCAGACTCACCAACTACATGTACAACCTTTTTTCTTTTTTTTTTTTTTTTTTTTTTTTAACTACACTGACTCACAACAGGCCATCCCTCCCTTTCTTTTCATAATCACTATATCTAAAGTCGGGGTTACACCCGGGAGCATTCCCCGAATGAACAAGTTACCCAGAGAGCGTGAAACAAAACTTATCAACATCCTGGTCAGGCGCGTTGGGCTGTATTCATTTTAGAGACATCCACAAGTGTCCATTGCGATATTTGTTATTGAAACGTAAGGTAATTCCCACTCAGCACAGACAGCAGTCCGGCGGATTTTGATCTGGAATACGTATCATATCCTACGTGAGAGAGACCTCTCATGAGATAACAATATCGTTCAGTTCAACGTGGATATTTCATATAAATGAGGTCGTGTCAAACTAGTTTGGCAGGGACCTCGTTTTCCACTGCTCGTGATGTCGAAGTCACCGAGACAAACACAATTCTGGGAACACGTTTGTGCTTGCTGTTTCCCGTGGAATAATATTGAGAACGTACACGTCACGCTATACTTTCTAGAGTGACGTCTCTTTGCTTTGACCTCAATAGTATGCACGAGGCTTTGGGAGAGATCGAGGTTTCCTAAGACGTGTCTTTAATTTGTACGCTTCGACTGCAGGACGTTTGGAGCAAAAGACACGCAAGTGCAGTTTATAGGATAAACAGAATACTACGGCTTGATGTTTCATTATGAGATAGACACTCGTTGCTTTTTTTCAAATATTGAAAAAAATGAACAACTCGTGTACATCTGATATGATACAGAAAGTCATGTAGTATTCTTTATATCTCATGTTAAAGCCTGGAGAGTTTTGAGATAACGAGCAGAACTTTCTTAAGGGAAGTACTGTGCCTTTAATTTTGATTATTATTTTCTTGTATGGATAGTCTTTAGAAAAATGCTGCATTTTACCTACATGATGGTCTCTCATGGTCAACATAAAAAAATTCACGTGAGTGCGAGTGTGTGTATATGTGTGCGTGGTGCGCGCGCAAGGGGCGCGCGTTCGTGAATGCGATCTTGTGTGTTGGTGCGTGCATGTGTCAATGTACGTGTGTCTGCACAGTGCTTCCTTGTCTGGTTCTTAATCAAAATACATCCACACAAAAATGACGCCAACGCCCTTGTCCTGGTCGCGTCATAGAAAAGTTATCGTTTGAATCTACTGCAGGTGAGTGAAACGCTTTAATCCACACGCGACGAAAACATGGACCCCTGCTGCCCCCTTGCTTGATGCGATAAGTTCCCTTGATCCAGAGTCCTTTGTGCGAAGAGACAGCGATCTGTACATCAGCAGAGCATAACTAACAATGTATGGCGGCCTGCCAGAGCCTAAAGTGATGGAAGAAGTCAGAAAGAAAACAATCACCCGTTAACGACAATACACGTTGGTTTTATTTTGAGCAAAATATGACATTTTACTCAGATCGAGACAGTCAGTGTTCCTCCGAGAAAGCGCGAGCGGTCGAGGTGAACAATTATGACTGTCGAGATCTGTGTAAAATGTCATTTGTTGGTCAACAATACAAATTAAATTAAATAATGTATGTATAGATCGATTTTTAGTAATAGTTCCTTTTATTTCTAAAGATTCAACGCACACACACATGTACTCTTTTATAGTTTCGGTTAGCCGCCTAAATATGAGTACTTACAATCCAATGTTCAATCGATACAGTGATTAGTGACAGTGATGTGCACAAAGAAAGAATATAGTAGTAATGCTTACACATATTAGACGAACTACGTACGGGAATAACTCTGTCCGATGTGTACGAGTTTTGAAAGAGTGAATACTCTTGCTTTTATTGAGGCAAACTTTCCACACGTGCTCCTTGTGTACGTTTTTCAGACACACCTCTCGCTAGTTCGGGTCCAGTTTGTGAATATTCCGATCTTTATATAAAAAATAAAAATTAAATAGATAAGAGATCAGTACCGATATTCTTAGATTTTACTCCGTGCAGTTATACATATTCGTGTCAGACAGCTTTAATGGTGTTTACCTTGCGAAAAAAATAAATCTCGCTAATTCAGCGGAGTCAATTCATTTGAGGATGTTGATAGTTATTGGTACAAGGTTTTCGTTATCAACAGCGTTTACCAATAGTACGGCTAGTGGCCATGAACGACGGTGTCTTTTTCGCACTAGTAACTTCTTTACGGAGGGGTCTGGTTGGCTTGTGCCGCCGAGGGTGAACTTTAAAAAAAAGAAAAAAAAGAATTTAAACTGTTGGCGCTAACAGGTCGCCATATACGCAGAGCAAGCTGCTGTGAGAGGAAAGCGCGTTACGGTGGCTTCTTTAATCTTTGTAATACCTTCGTCACGGATGGGTATGGTAGGCTTGTGAATCCCAGAGGGAACTTACTTGATTTTTTTTTTCGTGTTAAAATTAAAACTGTTGGCGCTGGCATGTCGCCATAAACGCAGAGCAGGCAACTGTGAGTGAAAAGTGCGTTACGGTGTCTTATTTTGCATTAGTACCTTCGTCACGGATGAGAATAGTTGACTGGTGCCGCTCACACTGAAAGTGCTCTTCGTGTTTTCAAAGGATGTGTCCGTCTTTACTGGGGTGTGGGAGTGTCCCGAAAGAAGCTCGCTGTCAAAGCTCTCCCAGACAGACAGAAAAGGTTCACACCCACCGTCAAACTCTACACACTGAATTTGCCGCAATCAACGTGAGACCAGTAACGCGTCGTACCAAAAGAAATGTAGTGTGAAACCGTAGAGAGGCTAAACATCTTGACACCCACCTTTGAATTATTTTTTCGGACTGGATTCGGACCAGAGAAGCAGCAGTGAGAAAGGTTTGTGGGTGTGGACTGTTGTCTAGCTTTGCCTTCTTGGTCTTTGCTCTGAACGTTAAATTTCTAAACAAAAACAATGAAAACATCACTCACCTGGACAAACAAAATGGACGTTTGGTATTGAAGGCTTCTTTCGTTGTTCAGTTTTAATTGTTTCTGTTTTGTAGCCGAGATTTTTTGTAAGTTTATTTTTTGTTTTGTTTTGTACATTGCCGGACTTTTCTGAATGTCGGATCATAAGCGGTTTCTTAATCAAGAGTAGCCCGTTCTATTGAATGCGTTAACCACGGGTCAGTTATCTGAACAGGACACTGGAACTTCCTTGTATGGTATGTGCACTCTAATGCTAATGCTGACCGATAGGCTGTAGATTTGCTTTAATAGTCTTGTGTTTTGCTTGCTTGTTTGTTTGTTTGTTTGTTTGTTTGTTTGTTTGTGTGTGTTTGTTGTTTTATTTGTTTGTTTGTTTGTTTGTTTGTTTGTTTATTTGTTTGTTTGTTTGTTAGTTTGTTAGTCTGGTAGTCTGTTAGTCTGTTAGTTTGTTAGTTTATTTGTTTCCTGGTTTGTTTGTTTGTGTTAGCTGTTCTTGAAAGTCTTTTAAGCGTGTGTGTTTGTTTGTTGGATTTTTTTTTTAATTGTACTGTTCATCTTGTTCTGGCATCTGTGCTTTTTGTGTTGGCATTGTTTGCCTTTTGTTTGTTAGTTGATAAACTTGAGTTTCTGATTGTTTGAGCGGAAAGACGTTTTTGAAACTTGTTTTGAATGACTTTCTCGAATGTTATTATGGATGATGTTTATGATTTCTGTGTGTGGGTTTATTTGTTTACACCTCGGTTGCATGCAGGTTAATTCGACCCCCCCCTTTTTGTGCACATTTGTGCAAGCATGTGTGTGTGAGCGTGTGTGTGTGTGTGTGTGTGTGTGTGTGTGTGTGTGTGTGTGTGTGTGTGTGTGTGTGTGTGTGTGTGTGACTGACTGTGAAACTGTAATTCTAAGTTTGCCTTTTGTTCTCACTTTTTTTCATTTGGAAAACGATTCGCAGAAGTTATATAACTATCTTTCTTATTGCTTCCTGAATCGGAAAATACATCGTTTGAATAAGATGTATTTAAACTAAAGAAATCTGTGGTAAAGAAACAGCGCTTAAACTTTCGACTTTTCTTTTAAGATAATTATTATCTAAATTCCGGGTAGCCTTTATTTTGGGCCTGCTTGTCAGTGTTTTAATAATCTTACATTATGACGTCATTTTTGCGTTTTGATAAAACTTGAGATGGTACTGCGGCAACCGCATGTTTGTTTGCTTTTTATTTATTGTTTTTTGTTGTGTGTGTTTTTAGCTATGTCTCAGAAATGCAAACTAATCTTTGTCTCGGTCCGCACTATCGGATTACTTGGTACTTAAGCAATTCTTTAACAAGATATATAGTCATTAAAAATAATGCCCTATGAAAGCTTTTTAGAAATTGGGAAAGTAACCGGTGTCATTAATCGTAAAATAAAATTTTCCCACCTGAATTTTGGTATTTGTTAGTATATTTTGAAAACCATGGGACTTTAAATATAACTGGACTTTGAAGACGGTTCTGGTGCAAAATCTAAAAATTAGAAAATATTGTTTGTTTGTTTTTTTACAAATCATTTTGCCTCTCTACTACAATTCTTAACACTTTGGAATGAGGAAACAACTTCGAGTTCTACATTCCCACACACATACACCACCACCGTCGTCTCGATTCCAAGTCGATGTTAAAATATTTAGTCAAAACTTGACCAGATGTAAAAAGTCCTCACCCAAAACATGGACATTTAAACATGTTCGTATTCATGTTTAAATGTCCGTTTTTCTGGTAAGTACATTTTTAGATCTTATTTTGGCTTAAACTGTTTTATTCAACGTTTGTGCATTATTTACAAAAAACGCATATAGAGTAAACAACAACAAGCATAATGCTTATAGTGGTGTTTGCAGTTTTCTAGAAAAATACATATAAATGGCGGCTATTGTACAGTTTAAATGAAAAGCAAGCAAGCATGAAAAGAAAATTGAATGAAAATTGTACCTCAAAACAAAAATCATATTTTAAATAATAAACAAGTCGCGTAAGGCGAAAATACAACATTTAGTCAAGTAGCTGTCGAACTCACAGAATGAAACTGAATGCAATGCCATTTTTCAGCAAGACCGTATACTCGTAGCATCGTCAGTCCACCGCTCATGGCAAAGGCAGTGAAATTGACAAGAAGAGCGGGGTAGTAGTTGCGCTAAGAAAGATAGCACGCTTTTCTGTACCTCTCTTTGTTTTAACTTTCTGAGCGTGTTTTTAATCCAAACATATCATATCGATATGTTTTTGGAATCAGGAACCGACAAGGAATAAGATGAAAGTGTTTTTAAATTGATTTCGACAATTTAATTTTGATAATAATTTTTATATATTTAATTTTCAGAGCTTGTTTTTAATCCAAACATAACATATTTATATGTTTTTGGAATCAGCAAATGATGGAGAATAAGATGAACGTAAATTGGGATCGTTTTATACATTTTTATTTTTTTTTACAATTTTCAGATTTTTAATGACCAAAGTCATTAATTAATTTTTAAGCCACCAAGCTGAAATGCAATACCGTAGTCCGGGCTTTGTCGAAGATTACTTGACCAAATTTTCAACCAATTTGGTTGAAAAATGAGGGCGTGACAGTGCCGCCTCAACTTTCACGAAAAGCCGGATATGACGTCATCAAAGACATTTATCAAAAAAATGAAAAAAATGTTCGGGGATTTCATACCCAGGAACTCTCATGTCAAATTTCATAAAGATCGGTCCAGTAATTTAGTCTGAATCGCTCTACACACACACACAGACACACACACACACATACACACACGCACATACACCACGACCCTCGTCTCGATTCCCCCCTCTACGTTAAAACATTTAGTCAAAACTTGACTAAATGTAAAAAGATCGTTGATATTTGTGGCTGTTTTGATTTCTAGCTTATTTGCTTATTTGCTTGATTGCTTGCTTGCTTGATTTCCAGGAGCAGTAGTTAAACCCAAAGAGCAAGAAGAAGGCTGAAAAATAATTGTGTGACGCACTTCCAACACTTCTCCAGTGATGTCACTTGTGGTAGCTTTGATCTTGATGATGTCTGTGAATCACGTGACTTTGAGCGTGTATCTTCCGTTCGGGCTTACTCATGGCGACACACCAATGTCTGTAGACGACGAATCCAGCCCCGAATTGTCTGTGGACTCCTTTGTTTTCTTTGAGAAGAACTACACTTCAATGTGGGTGAGTTTTGTGAAAGCCACAACATTCCGGTGTGTGTGTGTGTGTGTGTGTGTGTGTGTGTGTGTGTGTGTGTGTGTGTGTGTGTGTGTGTGTGTGTGTGTGTGCAGAGTGTTTCCCAGACAAATTCTGGACAGATCTTCATGAAACTTTGCATACCCATTCTTCGGGATCCCATCCCTAAAATTTGTTTCTTCAATTTTGTCGTTTATGTTTATGATGACGTCGCATCCGGCTTTTAGAGGAACGTGAGGCGACACTGCATGTGACGATCTTCTTTAAAAAAAACAACCGAATTGATTAAAACGTTGGCTAAGCAATCCTCGACTCAGTCCGAACTATATGAGATATTGTTCATTCCAAGAAGTGTGAAAATGTCTTAAATTTTGCATGCCTTTTTTAAAACAAAATTTAACGAATTTACTCAACAAGTCAAACTGTTTTCTGCAAATTTGTCAAATTCTTTATATTTTCAGGAAGTTGTTCAATTTCCCGTTAATTTCACATTCTGGTTTTTTTTAAATGCATTTACAGAACATAGTCAGTCTTTTCAGTTGTGATATTTTGATTTATAATTTGTTGACATATCCACAATAGAAGCTTACACATTTCAGCAGTAGTAGTTTTGTAGAAAAGTCTTATACCCTTTACTCTAGTTTCAGTCGTTTTCTTTGAAATCAGCATGTAAAGGCCTATTTTATTCGTTATGTCTGTCCTTAGCACTCTTTGGACTTACAGAGAAGTTCACCTTTAAAAAAAAATGATCGCGTTTACAAAGGATAGACTCAAGCTTTAAGGGGCCAGTGCCACTTTTGCGTACTTTTGTTAGTTTTGTCTAGCTGCCATTTATCTGTCAAAATGTTTGAAAATAGGGCAAGACATCAATCATAGAGTATAGTTTTCTGCTATATGGGTATATTGTTGTTAAACAAGAAGAGCAAACGCTCGATCGAGTCACTTTCGCAGTTCTGAATATTATATGAGGCATCAGATGGACAGGAAGAAATTGCTATTCACAACACAATGAGTCACGTTCACATAAAATTTGAGCCCGGTCACTTTTATAGTTTCCGAGAAAAGCCCAACGTTAAGTTGTGTGTTGCCGAACAGAAAAGGCTAGTTATCTCCCTTGTTTTTCTGATAACGTTCGTAAAAGGCTACAGATGTAAATACTTTGATGTAAAGAATAATCCTACAAAGTTTCAATCACATCCGATGAACTTTGTCAAAGATATAAAATGTCTAATTTTTCCTTTGACGCTGACCTGTGACCTTGAAAAAGGTCAAAGGTCAACGAAACCATCGTTAAAGTGTAGAGGTCATTGGAGGTCACGACTAAACAAAATATGAGCCCGATCGCTTTGATAGTTTCCGAGAAAAGTCCAACGTTAAGGTGGTGTCTACGGACGGCCGGCCGGACGGCCGGCCGGACAGACTAACACTGACCGATTACATAGAGTCACTTTTTCTCAAGTGACTCAAAAAAACTATTTAAGCAATTATGAATAATAGTTTTGAAAATACATGAATGAGCTTCTTTTTACACTCTAATTATTTTTTTTATTTTTTATAAATAGAGCTTTTAAATTGTGCATGCTGTTTGGTCTTGTAATTATCTGGATCCTTACAGAAGGAAATGTCTGAAACCAATAAAGAACCCAATTTTTG
>NC_090252.1:48147341-48267087 GCF_037325665.1 Littorina saxatilis
TTCCGTTTCATATTTTTATTTTTATATTGCATATTATATGATTATTTGACTTATCACACTTTATAGAATAATGGATATTTCTACTTGCCTGTCTGTAAGGATCCAGATAACAAATCATATAAACCATAGAAAAAAAAGAACTAGTATGGAAAGTGAGTGTGTGTGAACATATTGTGTGAAAACCAACTCCATATTTTGTGTTACAATAAATACCTTATTTAGACAAATTGCTTCAAAAACTTTTTTTAAACAACAAAATACTCATACAGCAGAAAACTATACTCTATGATTTATGTCTTGCCCAAGTTTCAAACATTTTGACAGATAAATGGCAGCTAGACAAAAATAACAAAAAGTACACCCTCCGCTAGGTGGCACTGGCCCCTTAAAGGACAACAACATATAGGATTTGTGAAATTAAATCTGTTGCTGTCACTGTGGGACGTACACTAAGCTATCACACTTTTTAGGGTCGTCATTCGGTGAGTAACTTCTTTGAATCACTTTGCTGACGAGCCAAGCTGGTGAAGGATCTTTTGAAACTAATTCCAACTGCAATACCACTTGTCGCGTCAAGTGTCATAAGTACACCGGTCTAATGCAATGTTATTGCAAAGAAAACACAGAACAATTTGCTCAGCTTCGGTAAGAACCAGTTATGACAAGCGGGTCATTTTGAAAATCAGGTGGCGACACAAATTGAATAATCCCATTGATTTCATGATTGTGAGAGAACTGAAAAAAATGGCATGATCTCGCGCGCTCTGCTACATTACGAGAATTCAAGAGTGCTGGTAAATAGAAAAAGTGTGTGTGTGTATATATATATATATATATATATATATATATATATATATAAATCCTAAAGCCTCCTTAGGTCGACCAATTGTCGACCTAAGGCCCCCATTTTACAACACTTTCGATTTAGGTCGACCGAAAATCGGTCGACCTAAGGTTTGGCCCCTTTTCTGCAATCCCATTGGACTGACAGCATCGACCCTATCGCTATCGAGAAGACAGTGCCCAAAGTGTCTTGTCTGTAAATGGCATCAATTTGGGATTTACCGTTTAGGAAAAAAATCAAAAAGTAATTTTGAGACTTATGTTGACCTTTGGAAAATGGGGTCTTTAGGGCAACTATGATAAATTGTCAAATATATTTTTATCTGAGAGTGTTCCTTGTAAAAAAAATGAGATTTGTGGGAATTTTGTTTTACTCGAAATAATGAAATACGTATCCCATTCGTGCTTCTTCTCGTTTTGCGAAACTTGTCTTTTGTGAAAAGATACACAATTCACACTATGAGCCATCACGGATCCATTGATCTTCAAATGGTTCGACCACAGTCAGACGAAATTTGACCTGCCGCCCTCATCGGAGATGTGAAAGGACGCCATTTTTTCTGATGTGCTCTGCTGGTAAACAACTTTTGATGACTTTATTTGATTGTTTTGCAATGTAAAATATATACGTAAGTAATTTGAAATACAATGCTGATCATAAGCCTGATTTTTACTTTCCACATCGCTCTCTCCACAACTCAGTCGAGTCAGTGCTGAGTGCTCTGATTCTGAACATTGTCGAAGCGACGAAGGTGAACTTTCTGCGCATCGATTTCTTTCGATGTAAGCTTAATTGTAAGCGTTTAGTCTACCAACCCGAAGAACACATTTGCAAATTCGAGTAAAATATGTCGTGTGAAAACGTTCAGAGTGCTGTGTTTCATTTGGGTCTATAGAGTATAGTTTCTCACTCTCAGGTCACAGTGCAGCGAGTGCTGAGCTGCATGCTGACTTGTCAGTGACACTGACTGTCACTATAATGTCAGTGTTACAGAAGTTCAGCCACTGGTCATGGAAAATTAAAGTGTATTTATTGGTAAGGGAATTTGATAAACTTTTATGGGTTGATCTATGAACACTCCAGATGAAAGTCTTTAAACCGAGTCAAAATTGATGTGAACAAAAACATTCATTACTACAAAATTCTTCAAGTTCAACCGAATAAAACAAAAACCAGCACCCCTTTGTCACATTTGTGTTGGGAACACACTGACCACTAGCAATATCTGCAACTTGATAAGATGGTCACATGGGGGGGGGGGGGGGTGGACATGCACGTCTAGGCAACACAAAATCAGGGTTCCACACAGGCTCTGAGGTCAAGGGTATTCATACCCTTTCACCATAAAAGTAAAGGGTTTTCATACCCTTTCCTGATTGATCAAAGGGTATGGCATGTTGTCGGCGACTCTGTGTATTGCTTTGCTGTTTTACCAGGTTCTTGCATGTGCATGATGTCAATGTGTGCAGATTGCATTGTCAATTTGAGAGTGCTTTGAATAAAGGAAATAATTTATGACCATTGGGAAATGTCATATGTGTAAATTCTTGCTTGTAGCATTACAATAAGTGAATAACACCATTTATCTAATACAGGTCTATGATAACACTTAAACATTTACAGCAATTACCGCGGTATCAAAACACTAGTCAGAGGCTGAGAGCTTTCACAAAACGAACAAGTAAACTGGCTTGAAATTCTGAACAGTAAACTTTTATTAATAACCCAGAACCCAGCCACCAACTGACAATTATGAGTTTACCAGTGCAGTGCCACAGTTATTTTAAGAGTAGGTTGAAGACTCAGTTCTTCCCGTAGCTGGCTGCGACTTTCATGCTCGACGTGATGTGCTGTGCCCCAAAAGACATTCTTGTGCTGTGCTCTGTGAGAGGTGTTTTCTTTGTGCTTAATATTATTTTGTTCGACCTAGCTATTGATGTGTACATTGTTGTTAAACAGTTGTTTGTTTACCAGGGTTTGCTAGTGTGTGATAGGGTTCGTGTCCGTCTGAAGATGTTAGTTTCTTTGTTAGTCCTGTGTTGACAACTCTTCGACAAGCGCTTAGAACTGTACCCACGGAATACGCGCTATATAAGCTTCATATTGATTGATTGATTGATTTTCCCCAAAAATTCAGGGTAATGCTATGAAAAGTCAGTTCAGTTCCACAACAACAAGAATATTATTATGAGTATCAATAAGTTTGAAATTATTTGCCTGTTCAGTTGTTGGTTACAAATTAACAACACACCTATCAAGTGCCTGTTGAAATTCACATCTGCAACACACTTGTGACTGTGTCTCTCCACAACAACAGTTCAATCTAAGTTTCAACACACTAAAGCGTGGCATCATTGAAAGGGCGTTGCAACTGTATGGCTCTAATAATTATTACTCTGTAACTCAGTCTTTGGGTGAAGTCTTGGTGTTTTGTTTTGCAAGTCACAGCCACTGTCAACAGATTTCCTTAGTTTTCCTCATGGCTCCGTGCACTTGCAATGCCGCCCTTCCAGTGATGTCACGCTTTAGGTCAGTGCCTACGTGTTTAATCATCATTTTGTTAGGCCAGTCTCTCCACTGAGAGTCGGTTCCTTAGCTTTGACTTCCCCCGGTTCTGTTGACTAAAGCCTCTCTCACAGGGTACAGAAGTGATTGGAATGGTCAAGAGAATGTCACCAAGCATGCTAAAATCAGGTATCGCAAAAATGCAAACGTCAAAGTTCGTTGTTTTGGATCAACTGCAACAGGCTTTCTTGGTCGTGGCCTTTTCAAACACAAAGTCAGTGACAAAACTGATCGTCTGCAAACTTGCACGCTCGCGGTCTTCGCGGAACCAACAGAACCGAAAATAGCGGAGGGGAAGTAACTCTGGTCACGCTGACAGCGCCGACTTCCCGGAGACAGTAAAACACGTGTCGAGATCGCCGGTGAAGCTTTCCGAAATTAGTCTCCCGCGAAAAAAAACCCCAAAAAAACCTCGAGCGTCGCATAACCAGTCGTACCGTTTGTAAAACGATCAAAGTCATACCCTTTTGCCTTTCAAGTCGTACGTTATTATACCTCTTGGCAAAATAATTGTTACTTACCGACACCCTTTCAAAGAGCGTCTCGTACGTGATTTGGGGGGGTCAGAGGGTATAATACCTCCAATTTTACGTGATGTGGAACCCTGCAAAATATGTTATTGTGTATGATTTTTTTTATCCAGATACTTGCGGCAAAAATGGACTACTACCCTCATTACACCAGAGGTAGGAGGATGTGTGGTCCTCATGGCTTTACGCAATAATTCAGGTAAGAAAAGCTAAGACAAAAACTTGCATGAATTATTTCCAGTTAATCAAAGTGACTACCTTAACCTTTAGCCTGCCCTTCAGAGCCAAAATGAAGTATTGCCAGTCATAGTATCATAATTATGACTGGCAATACTTCATTTTGGCTTTATTATGAGTGGACTTACTGCTGTTTGACTTTGGAGGGCAGAGCTAGAATGGACACTTTCCTTCGTCGCTTTGATGCGGATGTAATGCCTTCACTACGGTTCTTGCCAGACACAGCTTTTTGATCTGATGAGGCCCCCACCTGTTCAATTACACATTAAGTGATTAACATGCTTCCATTTGAAACTTCGAAGTCTTCATCGGGGATTGACGCCCGACAAAAGCTAATTGAAGCCCGACGGAGCGAAGCGACGGAGGGCTTCAATTACTTTAGACTTTGGGAGAGCGTCAATCCACGATGAAGACCGAGAAGTTTCAAATGGAAGCATGTTAATGTTATTGTAATTGAATGTCAGTGTTACAGAAGTTCAGCCACTGGTCATGGAAAATTAAAGTGTATTTATTGGTAAGGGAATTTGATAAACTTTTATGGGTTGATCTATGAACATTCCAGATGAAAGTCTTTAAACCGAGTCAAAATTGATGTGAACAAAAACATTCATTACTACAAAATTCTTCAAGTTCAACCTAATAAAACAAAAACCAGCACCCCTTTGTCACATTTGTGTTGGGAACACACTGACCACTAGCAATATCTGCAACTTGATAAGATGGTCACATGGGGGGGGGGGGGGGTGGGGGGGGTGGACATGCACGTTGAGGCAACACAAAATATTTTTTTGTGTATGCTTTTTTTTATCCAGATACTTGCGGCAAAAATGGACTACTACCCTCATTACACCAGAGGTAGGAGGATGAGTGGTCCTCATGGCTTTACGCAATAATTCAGGTAAGAAAAGCTAAGACAAAAACTTGCATGAATTATTTCCAGTTAATCAAAGTGACTACCTTTAGCCTGCCCTTCAAAGCCAAAAACCGGCACGGTTGGCCTAGTGGTAAGGCGTCCGCCCCGTGATCGGGAGGTCGTGGGTTCGAACCCCGGCCGGGTCATACCTAAGACTTTAAAATTGGCAATCTAGTGGCTGCTCCGCCTGGCGTCTGGCATTATGGGGTTAGTGCTAAGCCTGGTTGGTCCGGTGTCAGAATAATGTGACAGGGTGAGACATGAAGCCTGTGCTGCGACTTCTGTCTTGTGTGTGGCGCACGTTATATGTCAAAGCAGCACCGCCTTGATATGGCCCTTCGTGGTCGGCTGGGCGTTAAGCAAACAAACAAACAAAAATCAAAGCCAAAATGAAGTATTGCCAGTCATATTATCATAATTATGACTGGCAATACTTCATTTTGGCTTTATTATGAGTGGACTTACTGCTGTTTGACTTTGGAGGGCAGAGCTAGAATGGACACTTTCCTTCGTCGCTTTGATGCGGATGTAATGCCTTCACTACGGTTCTTGCCAGACACAGCTTTTTGATCTGATGAGGCCCCCACCTGTTCAGTTACACATTAAGTGATTAACATGCTTCCATTTGAAACTTCGAAGTCTTCATCGGGGACTGACGCCCGACAAAAGCTAATTGAAGCCCGACAGAGCGAAGCGACGGAGGGCTTCAATTACTATAGACTTTGGGAGGGCGTCAATCCACGATGAAGACCGAGAAGTTTCAAATGGAAGCATGTTAATGTTATTGTAATTGAATGTCAGTGTTACAGAAGTTCAGCCACTGGTCATGGAAAATTAAAGTGTATTTATTGGTAAGGGAATTTGATAAACTTTTATGGGTTGATCTATGAACATTCCAGATGAAAGTCTTTAAACCGAGTCAAAATTGATGTGAACAAAAAACATTCATTACTACAAAATTCTTCAAGTTCAACCTAATAAAACAAAAACCAGCACCCCTTTGTCACATTTGTGTTGGGAACACACTGACCACTAGCAATATCTGCAACTTGATAAGATGGTCACATGGGGGAGGGGGGGGGGTGGACATGCACGTTGAGGCAACACAAAATATTTTATTGTGTATGCTTTTTTTTATCCAGGTACTTGCGGCAAAAATGGACTACTACCCTCATTACACCAGAGGTAGGAGGATGAGTGGTCCTCATGGCTTTACGCAATAATTCAGGTAAGAAAAGCTAAGACAAAAACTTGCATGAATTATTTCCAGTTAATCAAAGTGACTACCTTTAGCCTGCCCTTCAAAGCCAAAAACCGGCACGGTTGGCCTAGTGGTAAGGCGTCCGCCCCGTGATCGGGAGGTCGTGGGTTCGAACCTCGGCCGGGTCATACCTAAGACTTTAAAATTGGCAATCTAGTGGCTGCTCCGCCTGGCGTCTGGCATTATGGGGTTAGTGCTAGGCCTGGTTGGTCCGGTGTCAGAATAATGTGACTGGGTGAGACATGAAGCCTGTGCTGCAACTTCTGTCTTGTGTGTGGCGCACGTTATATGTCAAAGCAGCACCGCCCTGATATGGCCCTTCGTGGTCGGCTGGGCGTTAAGCAAACATACAAACAAAAATCAAAGCCAAAATGAAGTATTGCCAGTCATATTATCATAATTATGACTGGCAATACTTCATTTTGGCTTTATTATGAGTGGACTTACTGCTGTTTGACTTTAGAGGGCAGAGCTAGAATGGACACTTTCCTTCGTCGCTTTGATGCGGATGTAATGCCTTCACTACGGTTCTTGCCAGACACAGCTTTTTGATCTGATGAGGCCCCCACCTGTTCAGTTACACATTAAGTGATTAACATGCTTCCATTTGAAACTTCGAAGTCTTCATCGGGGATTGACGCCCGACAAAAGCTAATTGAAGCCCGACGGAGCGAAGCGACGGAGGGCTTCAATTAGACTTTGGGAGGGCGTCAATCCACGATGAAGACCGAGAAGTTTCAAATGGAAGCATGTTAATGTTATTGTAATTGAATCTGACGACAATCTCTTTCCTGCTTTCATGCGGTTGTAAACAGACAGAATTGGTTCTGTTCTGTTCACACACTACTTTCAGTCCACCTACCTGCAAGGGTCAAGTCCCAAGAAATGTCTCTGTATTCCTATCGTATCACTCTGCTCCTGTTTTGTTTTCTTTCACACACATTTTCCCTTCTTTTTTGACGGGTTTCTGGACAGCAAACTCTAAAACAAATTCTTTTCATCACAAAAGCGATCTTTGGAATTGACTGACGTAGTCCGGAAGAATTCATGCATTAACTTACGTCACGTACTCAACGTCATCACTTCGCATACCTTATGGTCTCGGTATTTCGTTGGCCTTCATATTTCCTACTTGTAAAATGACCCTCAAAGCTAACCGAGACTAGTTGAGGCTGTATCAATACGCCTCGCCAGCAGGTTGTTAATGGATTTTTTAGCGAGTGGTTATCGACAATTGTAATACAATCAAGTTTGCGTTTTAATGAAACAGATCCTGTGATTGGTCAGAATGTCCCAACTCATTACAAATTACCGGTGACTAATTGTCGATAGCCACTAGCTAAAAAATTCATTAACAACCTGCTCCGCACACTCGTGAATTACCAAGAGGCTGCAAATACCCACTCGTGGTTTATTTTCCACTAATCAACTCGTGGTCATTGTTTAAGCTCTATTTAATGACCGGTAATTTTTAATGAGTTGGGGCATTCTGACCAATCACAGGATCTGTTTCATTAAAACGCAAACTTGATTGAATTACAATTAACATTAACCAGAAAAGCCTTTTAACATATGATAATTATAAGAATAACTTTGAATGTAATTAGAAAATTGTTTGCCATTTGAAGAATATTCATACCATAAGACTAAATTGTTGAAAAGTGTCAAATGTACTGAAAGTAGATGGCTTTGTCAACTGACCATAAATACAATTGGTTCTTGTGCCTGTTGTATAGGAGCACCTGAAAGAGAAGGAACAATGGAACAGAAAGTACCAGCAGGAGGTCGACAGTCTGTCATTCCGCAACTAGCAGCTGTCCAAACGAGTTGTGGTACTGCAAGAGGAGCTGGAGGCCGTCGAGTCACAGAAGAAAAAACACAAGGTTGGCACATTTCTTTAAAGCAGTAAAGCGGTAATCAAGACACCAGCATTGACTTGACAGATACAGATTTCCTCTTCGTTGAATAGGGTTGAAGGCATGGCTATCATATTCCTTGGTGGTGGCAATTCCGTTCAATATGTTTTTGTAACGTCGTGAAATATATACTTTTCCCATAAAACTGAAAGCTTAGTGTTACTGCGACTTCATTTTATCATACTTATTTTCATAGTGTGGCATTTTTCGGTTCTCGTCTTTGTTTTGCCAATACATTAACCTTTACTTTAATTGTTTAAAGTTTTAACAAAAACTTACAATGGTAGGAACCCAAGAAAAAGTCCACCCCTCTGCTTTTTGAATGTAATCTATACCTGACTAAGTTTCAAATGTACATTAGTATTAGATAGGCCATGAAGCCTGTAAATGCCCCTTCTTGATCTTGTGATCATTTTATTGCTATTTATAGTACAGAAAAGGGAACCCGTAAGATTTTGCCATATTTTGTACTCTTGATTTTCTAAATTACGATTGATACGGTCTGTGGAAAAAAAGAGAAATAATTCCTAGACTTCTTGAGTTTCTACTTTCGGTTCACTCAGTTAGTGTAAAAAAACAACCTGTTACTATGGCCATTTTGAATCTCGTATGAAGTGACTAAACGAGATCAGTTGCGTTGATCAGCTCAAAGCGTGGAAAGCTCAATTTTTATCATGCAAAAACAACAACAAAGAGGTGGATCCTCAGCAGGAGCAAAGAAAAAGGCTGTTCGGGAACAGGAATTCCTTTCAACGTATGTTTTCCAAGTTTGACATCGATAGACACTGCATGTCAAAGCTAGACTCATAGGGATCCTGAAATTGACAACACCAAGAAAAGCCGCTGCCAGCATGAGGAGCATCACAGACTTTGTCTTTTGCAAAAGATCTACCCGAGGAACAGGGTGCAGTACATGCCAAAGCGATGTTATCCGAGCTGATAGTGAAAATGAATTTGTCATTGAGCACAGCAGATGTGATTTTACAAGCTGTCAAAAGTGTGTTTCCTGTCTTAAACATCGCGCAGAAGTCTAAGTGTTCCTGCAAGAAGGCTACAGCAATGATGAAACAGATGTCTAATGACATTAGGTCTTCTCTTAAAGAAAAAATCAACAAAGATTTCCATCTTTTTTTTTTTATCAATGACGGTGTGTGCAGCATGTTTGAAATGAATGATTAAAAGTTATGTGGAGTACTCTCATTTTTCTGAAAATGCACGTAGCTTTTTTTTTGTTAAACTCCATGGCAAAATTGAGGTCCCAAGGTCTGTATTACAATATATATATATATGCAACACATGCTTCTGTCAGTTAAAAGATATGATTTGTTTTTTATCAGCCTCATCTGGAGATGTACTGGTACCTCAGGCCTCATCTGGAGATGTACCAGTATTGCCAGCCTCATTTGGAGATGTACAAGTATTGCCAGCCTCGTCTGGAGATGTACTAGTATCACAAGCCTTATCTGGAGATGTACCAGTATCACCAGCCTCATCTGGAGATGTACCGCCATCACCAGCCTCATCTGGAGATTTACCAGTATCACCAGCCTTATCTGGATATGTACCAGTTTCACCAGTCTTATCTGGACATGTACCAGTATCACCAGCCTCATCTGGAGATGTACCGCTATCACCAGCCTTATCTGGAGATGTACTGATACCACCAACCTCATCTGGAGATGTACCGCTATCACCAGCCTTATCTGGAAATGTACCGATACCACCAGCCTCATCTGGAGATGTACCGCTATCACCAGCCTCATCTGGAGATGTACCGCTATCATCAGCCTCATCTGGAGATGTACCGCTATCACCAGTCTTATCTGGAAATGTACCGATACCACCAGCCTCATCTGGAAATGTACCGATACCACCAGCCTTATCTGGAGATGTACTGATACCACCAGCCTCATCTGGAGATGTACCGCTACCAAAAGCCTCATCTGGAAATGTACCGATACCACCAGCCTCATTTGGAGATGAACAGGTACGAAAAGCATTGTGATTTTGAACTTACTCACGGGTTACCTCCATTATGAAATTGACCGTTTTTGTTTGTTTATTTGTTGCTTAACGTCCAGCCGACTACGCAGAGCCATATCAGGACGAAAATTGACCGCTTTTATTTTTTAAACTTTCCAGGAAATGGGATTTAGCCACCTCTAGGTCGATGTTGTCAGTCTAATGAAATTGGAGAAAAGGCACCAATGGGTGGCCGAGTGGTAACGCACTTGCGCTCGGAAGTGAGTTCGACCCTGTGTCGGGGCGTTAGCAATTTTCTCCCCCCTTTCCTAACCTAGGTGGTGGGTTCAAGTGCTAGTCTTTCGGATGAGACGAAAAACCGAGGTCCCTTCGTGTACACTACATTGGGGTGTGCACGTTAAAGATCCCACGATTGACAAAAGGGTCTTTCCTGGCAAAATTGTATAGCCATAGATTAAAAAAATGTCCACCAAAATACCCGTGTGACTTTGAATAATAGGCCGTGAACAGTAGGATATGCGCCGAAATGGCTGCGATCTGCTGGTCGATGTGAATGCGTGATGTATTGTGTAAAAAAATCCATCTCACACGGCGCCTTGAGTCCGAGTCTGGAGATACGCGCGCGATATAAGACTTCATATAACCCATACTTGTCGGTCGCCCTATGCCTAAGTGGAATGTTTTGTATAATGGGAGCTTTAGGGCAACATTTGGCTTTAACACACACACACGTACATATATAGATTGGTTGAATTTAGAATAAAAAGAAAGTATGTAAAAGTCACAACATTCTTACACGTACTCGCATTCACTACCAAGAAACTGTTAATTTTTAGGATAGTTGGACATTAACTACAGTACCTGTGTAATCCAGAAAAACACACAAGATAAGCACATAATTGAGGCAAGTCAGGACCATTATGATGATCTGTGTCAAAAGCATCACATTTATTTTAACACGAATATTTATTGGACCATAGTGGCCGAGTGGGCTGCTTGCAGTCTCACTCAATGACAAAGTTAAGCAATGCCGAGCCTAGCCAAGTACTTGGATAAGTGACTGTCTGAGTTGTACACTGCTGTTAACTTGACCCCTCATGGAGGGCGGTGTCTCACTACTCTTTGGGATGAGATTTTAAAGGGAGGTCTATTCAGTATTCTGAGTACATATATGCACTCAAAATCAAGCTTGGACTTGATCCTGACGCCAATGTCCAACTCGGGTCAATGCAACCTGCAGAAACACACCCAGCATGCATCATAGTCTCAGAATAATCAAAATGATGATTGTGGAGACTCAACGAAAGGCAGGTGTGCTAAGCTGCCATAGTATTATGGGAAATGATTCTATTGTTATTGCAAATTTGTCTGGAAGCATGTGTCGACATAAGCTTGTATGTCTGCTTGATAGAGAATGGGATCTGGGTTGTCAGTAAAATGAAATTTGAGATTTTAAAAGAATCACCAAACCTTAGGGCGACAAAATATAAGTTGAAAGTATTGTACAATTGGAGCTTTACCTTTAGGACGACATTTGGTTGACCTAACTCCCCTATAGGATTTAACACAATATATATGTTATAATTTTGGTTGCCCTAATCAAAAGTATTGTATAATGGGAGCTTTAGGGCGACATTTGGCGAATTGGATCTGGGTTGTTACTAAAATGACATTTTACTTTTTTGAGATTTTTTTTTTATACACGTTTTTATTGAGTCACTTGAGAAAAAGTGACTCTATGTAATCGGTCAGTGTTAGTCTGTCCGGCCGGCCGTCCGGCCGGCCGTCCGTAGACACCACCTTAACGTTGGACTTTTCTCGGAAACTATCAAAGCGATCGGGCTCATATTTTGTTTAGTCGTGACCTCCAATGACCTCTACACTTTAACGATGGTTTCGTTGACCTTTGACCTTTTTCAAGGTCACAGGTCAGCGTCAAAGGAAAAATTAGACATTTTATATCTTTGACAAAGTTCATCGGATGTGATTGAAACTTTGTAGGATTATTCTTTACATCAAAGTATTTACATCTGTAGCCTTTTACGAACGTTATCAGAAAAACAAGGGAGATAACTAGCCTTTTCTGTTCGGCAACACACAACTTAACGTTGGGCTTTTCTCGGAAACTATAAAAGTGACCGGGCTCAAATTTTATGTGAACGTGACTCATTGTGTTGTGAATAGCAATTTCTTCCTGTCCATCTGATGCCTCATATAATATTCAGAACTGCGAAAGTGACTCGATCGAGCGTTTGCTCTTCTTGTTTCTTCTTGGTACACGACATCAACATCAGACAGCAACACTTTTTTTTAGATTTGAAAGGAAGCACCAAACCTTAGGGCGAAAAAAATATGTGAAAGTATTGTACAATAGGAGCTTTAGGATGACATTTGGTCGACCTAGCTCCCCTGTGGGATTTAACACACATGCATATATATATATATATATATGTTATAATTTTGGTCGCCCTAATCAAAAGTATTGTATAATGGGAGCGTTAGGGCGACATTTGGCGAATTGGATCTGGGTTGTTACTAAAAAAAAATGACATATTACTTTTTTGAGAATTTTATTTTTTCAGTTTTTTTTTTTTTATACACGTTTTTATTTCTTCTTGGTACACGACATCAACATCAGACAGCAACACTTTTTTTGAGATTTGAAAAGAATCACCAAACCTTAGGGCGAAAGAAAATACGTTGAAAGTATTGTACAATAGGAGCTTTAGGATGACATTTGGTCGATCGACCTAGCTCCCCTGTGGGATTTAACACACACGCATGTATATATATATGTCAAAAATGGTGTGAATGTGATCATACTTTCTCCAAGTCCTTTTTCAAAAATTGACCCGATATTCCGATCTACTTACAAATACCTTTTGGGGTTTAAATTGTGATGTTTTAGTTTAAATAAAAGTTCCACATGATTCTATGCTCCGCCTTGCAAGAGACATCACATTAACTTAACTGTGAATATTTTGTTTTAGGATGAAGACTACTGTCAGGAGAGTGATTTTGATTCTGATAGCACACCTTCTTCCTGCGATTACCCTATGCTGTCACCACCTGCACAAAGGAAGAAAACTTGCCAAGGTAAAAGTCAATGAAAGAAACTGTGAGAAGTAGTAACTCACTGACTGCGACAATTCATGGTTGACCAATTTACTTAAAATTCAGCTTTCCTGAGCCAGAAACCACAACTTGGTCTATAGTTCAGGACATTTCCTAGTCGAGTTGCAATCAATTATTGTACTATCAAGGAAACAGTTTCTTGTGTAAAGAATTTAACATGCTATACGGTGTTGTTGCCAGGCCTCGGTCTTTTGTCTGTGACGCATTCCTTTCTGATTTGACGCATTGGACCTAGCCTTGTCCGGTCGATGGACCGATAGTTTTTACGTTTTGGTGGTCAACTGACCGATACATATTCGTACAAGGCGGACAAGGTCTGCAATGAATGGAATGGGAGTTGCAAAGTCGGAAAACAAACCCCGATCGAAATGCTCATGTTTGCTACGAGTGAAAAATGCACTCGGTGCCGACTCTGTGTTTGTCGTCATTGACTCTGTGTTTGTCGTCTTTGACACTCGAGGCTGCGTTTACGGAAATACCCGTTCCAGCCGGTGTACCTAATTATCGAAAACGGCGCAAACAGCGGAAATTTCATCAATATAATATTACGGCATGGTAATTTGGACCTATTGTTTTTTTAAAGTCAGGACATTTGGACTTATTGTTTTTTTTTAGGGAGGTCCAAATGACCTATTGTCTTCTTAGGCTGGCAACAACACTGGCTATACTTTTTCCCACATAAAAAAGACTTGTGCCCATTGTGATATGTACATTGTACTTGTTTGACAGGCATGGTTACAACAAGTCAGCAAAGTCTGGTTTTCTCGATGGCTGGTTGGCACCCCGTTGCCTTGGCACCTCAAGCAATGATGTTGCCAGCGCAGTCTGTGTCTCGTCTTACGTCTCCCAACAATGTCCAGCTTCCCACCGACCTTACTGTCCTTCAGCAGCAGCTCAGGACTACAGGTATGTTATTCTTCAGCGTGTGGCATCACCGTATTTGATCTTTTACCCTTGTTAAATGCTTCTCATTCAAGTCACTGCACAGCAGAACATGCATGAACTTTTAAAACCAGCTCGCTGCACAATTGTTAAGTACCTATTTTATGAAGCAACTGCTTGTTTGCGAAAATGAGTGTGCCTGCATCAATACTACGTGTTTATCACTAAATCAGTGACTGATTAGACCGTCCTTCCGGAGGGTGAAATGAATAGGCTAAAGTTGCTGATGCGACCCCCATTCATATTTCACACTGTCAGACTGTACGGTAGGCTACGGTTCATGTTGGTTGATAAATATTGGCTTCAAATTGGTACCCTTGAAAATGACAGAAGGCCGCCTTACAATTCTTAAACTTCTTGAGTTTCTACTTTTGTGACATGACGTGACCGAGTTTTGTATGAAGTGAAGAAACGAGATCAGTTGTATTGATCTGTTCAAAGCGTGGAAAGCTCAATTTCCATCAGGCAAAAACAACAACAAAGAGGTGGATCCTCAGCTGGGCCAAAGAAAAAGGCGGTTCGGGAACAGGAATTCCTTTCAAAGTATGTGTCAGTAAAAAGATGACCTGATTTTTTTTCATCAGCCTCATCTGGAGATGTACCGCTACCACCAGCCTCATCTGGAGATGTACCGCTACCACCAGCCTCATCTGGAGATGTACCGATAAAACCAGCCTCTTCTGGAGATGAACAGGTACGAAAAGCCTTGCGATTTGAACTAACTCACGGGTTACCTACTTCCTGAATTTGACTCTCCGGATGACTTTTTTAACTTTTCACAGGAAATGGGAATTGGGCCCCGCCACACCCCCCCCCCCCCCCCCCGGGGGTAATTATTGTCAGTCCAATGGAAGCACAAATACTATGGTCATCCTAAGTGGAAAGTAGTGTATAATGGGATCTTTAGGGCGACATTTGGTCGACTTAACTCCCCTGTAAGCTTTAACACATACACATGTATATTGGTTGAATTTAGAATAAAAAGAAAGTATGTAAAAGGCACAACATTCTTACACGTACTTGCATTCACCACCAAGAAACTGTTAATTTTTAGGATAGTTGGACATTAACTACGGTACCTGTGTAATCCAGAAAAACACACAAGATAAGCACATAAATGAGGCAAGTCAGGACCATTATGATGATCTGTGTCAAAAGCATCACATTTATTTTAACACGAATATTTATTGGACCATAGTGGCCGAGTGGGCGGCTTGCAGTCTCACTCAATGACAAAGTTAAGCAATGCCGAGCCTAGGCAGTACTTGGATAAGTGACTGTCTGAGTTGTACACTGCTGTTAACTTGACCCCACATGGAGGGCGGTGTCTCACTACTCTTTGGGATGAGATTTTAAACTGAGGTCTATTCAGTATTCTGAGTACATATGCCCTCAAAATCATGCTTGGACTTGATCCTGACGCCAATGTCCAACTCGGGTCAATGCAACCCGCAGAAACACACCCAGCATGCATCATAGTCTCAGAATAATCAGAATGATGATTGTGGAGACTCAAGGAAAGGCAGGTGTACTAAGCTGCCATGGTATTATGGGAAAAGGTTCTATTGTTATTGCAAATTTGTCTGGAAGCATGTGTCGACATTAGCTTGTATGTCTGCTTGATAGGCAATGTGATCTGGGTTGTCAGTAAAAATGAAATTTGAGATTTGAAAAGAATCACCAAACCTTAGGGCGACAGAATATAAGTTGAAAGTATTGTACAATTGGAGCTTTAGGACGACATTTGGTCGACCTAGCTCCCCTGTAGGATTTAGCACAATATATGTTATATTTTTGGTCGCCCTAATCAAAAGTATTGTATAATGGGAGCTTTAGGGCGACATTTGGTGAATTGGATCTGGGTTGTCACTAAAATGACATTTGAGATTTGAAAGGAAGCACCAAACCTTAGGGCGAAAGAAAATACATTGAAAGTATTGTACAATTGCTGAATTGGAGCTTTAGGATGACATATGTTCGACCTAGCTCCCCTGTGGAATTTGACACACACGCATATTATATATACTGTTCAAAAAAAGAAACGCATAGTTGCTACTTGCCAAATTTGTTTTATTTTTCGAAAAAAATAACAGAAAATCCAATATTTAGATTATTTGTTTGAATTTTGGTATGGACACAGTTGAATGCACACACAGTTCATTTGCATCTTCAAATCAATCAGTCAATCAATACGATTGGGTGCCGAGGCTGTCAAGTCAGTAGGGGGTGTGACTGCCTTGAGCAGCAACAACTGCCCGGCACCTTCTGGGCATGGACTGGATCAGATGCCGGATATCTTGCTGTGGGATGGTGTCCCACTCCTCCTGAAGTGCCTGCAATAGATCGCGGTGATTTGCTGGCGCTTCTTCTTGCCTGCGCACACGTCTGTCCAATTCATCCCAGAGGTGTTCTATCGGGTTCATGTCTGGCGACATGGATGGCCAGGGAAGCACCTGGACATGGTGGTCGGTGAGGAACTGGGTGGTGAGTCGTGCTGTGTGCGGGCGAGCGTTGTCCTGCTGGAATATGGCATCCTGGTCAGCCAGAAGAGGAAGGGCGTGTGGGCGCAGAATTTCCTCCACGTATCGCTGGGCAGTTATGCGCCCTTGGACGTGCACCAGGGTGCTCCTTCCAGCGGTATTGATCGCCCCCACACCATGACGCCTCCACCACCATGAATGGGTGCCTCATCCACACAGTTGGGCGCGTAACGTTCGTTTACTCTCCGGTAGACCCTCCTCCGACCATCATGTCGCTGGAGCAGGAAGTAGGACTCGTCGCTGAACCACACGTGTCTCCAGTGATTCCGGACGGTCCAGCGAAGGTGCTGGTTGCCCCACTGCACTCGGTTCTGGCGATGGCGGCGGGTGAGGACAGCTCCTCTGTGAGGTCTGCGAGCTCTCAAACCAGCTTTATGCAGGCGGTACTGCACGGTCTGGTCCGATAATCGGTGTGGCCCGGGGAGAGCCTGGACAGAAGATGAGGCCGACAGGAAACGATTCCGGAGGTGGCGGAGCCGTATGAAACGGTCCTGAGCAGCAGTTGTCGCCCTTGGTCTTCCCGCTCGTGGCAAGTCAGCAACGGAGCCAGTGGCTTGAAACCTGACCCACAGTCTACTGATGGTGCCCTGGGACACGTGGAAGTGCCTGGCGATTGCACTTTGACTTTGGCCTGCTTGTAAACGACCCAATGCAATTTGGCGGTCTTCTCTGCTCAATCGGGCCATCTTTCGTCGCTGAATTGTCGTCTGATTTCTTTGTGGCGAACAATCCGCTTTTATGGGTTTTGGAAGACATGGTGAGAGCTCAATATTCCCCGAGTTTCACGAGATTACACTGAAGCATGACGAGTGGTCATGCCAAATGAGCAATTTTGACATTGTAGCCACTGATAACGCATGCGTCACGTGCAGAGCTCACTTGTGGCAATGGACGAAAGGTCGACGACCAGATAAACATTTTCTGCAGTTTGGTGGATATCCTTGTAGCCATATAACTAAATTAACCAAATATTACAAGCTATGCGTTTCTTTTTTTGAACAGTATATATATGATAATGTCAAAAATGGTGTGAATGTGTTCATACTTTCTCCAAGTCCTTTTACTGAAAAGGACCTTTGACTCGATATTCCGATCTACTTACGCATACTCTTTGGGGTTTACATTGTGATGTTTAAATAAAAGTTCCACATGATTCTATGCTCCGCCTTGCAAGAGACATCACATTAACTTAACTGTGAATATTTTGTTTTAGGATGAAGACTTATACCGTCCGGAGAGTGATTTTGATTCTGATAGCACACCTTCTTCCTGCGATTACCCTATGCTGTCACCACCTGCACAAAGGAAGAAAACTTGCCAAGGTAAAAGTCAATGAAAGAAACTGTGAGAAGTAGTAACTCACTCACTGCGACAACTCATGGATGACCAATTTACTTAACTCATGGATGACCAATTTACTTAAGATTCAACTCTCCTGAGCCAGAAACCACAACTTGGTCTATAGTTCAGGACATTTCCTAGTCAAGTTGCAATCATTTATTGTACTATCAAGGAAACAGTTTCTTGTGTAAAGAATTTAACATGCTATACAGTGTTCTTGCCAGGCCTTGGTCTTCGGTCTCTGACGCATTCCTTTCTGATTTGACGCATTGGACCTAGCCTTGTCCGGTCGATGGACCGATAGTTTTTACGTTTTGGTGGTCAACTGACCGATACATATTCGTACAAGGCGGACAAGGTCTGCAATGAATGGAATGGGAGTTGCAAAGTCGGAAAACAAACCCCGATCGAAATGCTCATGTTTGCTACGAGTGAAAAATGCACTCGGTGCCGACTCTGTGTTTGTCGTCATTGACTCTGTGTTTGTCGTCATTGACACTCGAGGCTGCGTTTACGGAAATACCCGTTCCAGCCGGTGTACCTAATTATCGAAAACGGCGCAAACAGCGGAAATTTCATCAATATAATACTACGGCATGGTAATTTGGACCTATTGTTTTTTTAAAGCCAGGACATTTGGACTTATTGGTTTTTTTTTAGGGAGGTCCAAATGACCTATTGTCTTCTTAGGCTGGCAACAACACTGGCTATACTTTTTCCCACATAAAACAGACTTGTGCCCATTGTGATATACATTGTACTTGTTTGACAGGCATGGTTACAACAAGTCAGCAAAGTCTGGTTTTCTCGATGGCTGGTTGGCACCCCGTTGCCTTGGCACCTCAAGCAATGATGTTGCCAGCGCAGTCTGTGTCTCGTCTTACGTCTCCCAACAATGTCCAGCTTCCCACCGACCTTACTGTCCTTCAGCAGCAGCTCAGGACTCCAGGTATGTTATTCTTCAGCGTGTGGCATCACCGTATTTGATCTTTTACCCTTGTTAAATGCTTCTCATTCAAGTCACTGCACAGCAGAACATGCATGCACTTTTAAAACCAGCTTGCTGCACAATTGTTAAGTACCTATTTTATGAAGCAACTGCTTGTTTGCGAAAATGAGTGTGCCTGCATCGATACTACGTGTTTATCACTAAATCAGTGTCTGATAAGACCGTCCATCCGGAGGGTGAAATGAATAGGCTAAAGTTGCTGATGCGACCCTCATTCACATTTCACACTGTTAGACTGTACGGTAGGCTACGGTTCATGTTGGTTAATAAATATTGGCTTCAAATTGGTACCCTTGAAAATGACAGAAGGCCGCCTTACAATTCTTAAACTTCTTGAGTTTCTACTTTTGTGACATGACGTGGCGAGTCTCGTATGAAGTGACGAAACGAGATCAGTTGTATTGATCTGTTCAAAGCGTGGAAAGCTCAATTTCCATCATGTAAAAACAACAACAAAGAAAAAGGCGGTTCGTGAACAGGAATTCCTTTCAAAGTTTGTGTCAGTAAAAAGATGACCTGATTTATTTCTCATCAGCCTCATCTGGAGATGTACCGCTACCACCAGCCTCATCTGGAGATGTACCGCTACCACCAGCCTCATCTGGAGATGTACCGCTACCACCAGCCTCATTTGGAGATGTACCGATAAAACCAGCCTCATCTGGAGATGACAGGTACGAAAAGCCTCGCGATTTGAACTAACTCACGGGTTACCTACTTCCTGAATTTGACTCTCCGGATGACTTTTTAACTTTATAAGCCTGTGATTAAGGTGACCCACAAACTGTTACCAGACACTCCCTGGACTTATATTAAGCCTAGTGCAGAACCGCGCGAGGTGACATGTGACTCATTTCGTGGTGGAGGGTCACATTTTAAGGATTTTTTGCATTTTACTTCAGTATCTGTGTAATCCAGAAAAGACACAAGATAAGCGCATAATTGAGGAGAGTCGGGACCATTATGATGATCTGTGTCAAAAGCACATTGAACACGACTATTAATGGGACCATAGTGGCCGAGTGGGCGACTTGCAGTCTCACTCTATGACAAAGTTAAGCAATTTGAGATTTAAATAGAAGCACCAAACCTTAGGGCGACTGAAAATAAGAAAAGTATTGCATGATTAGAGCTTTAGGACGACATTTGATCAACCTAGGTCCCCTGTTGAATTTAAAGGCACACGCAGCTTCCCGTAAACCATCACAGACACTGTCAGGCTTTTACACACAGTACAAACACCCTTGCATTTCAACACTCACCACTTGAGAACATCGTAGGTGCCCTCCGAAAAGAGCGAGCACTTATGAACGAATTTATTTTTGCGTGGCCAGCCGGATTGTCTGATCAGACAATGGGATGGCTCGTTTTGGCGCTAGACCTAACTTATACTAATAAATTGACAGCTTGTTACACAAATATTCTTAAATAATTCTTTTTTCATTAAGACAAAATCAGTAAAACTCGAAGATTTTAAAGTTTAAAAACTAGCCCTGAAGCGTGTCCTGCAAAACGTGTTTCTCGTAGCAGACGAATGTTCAGCATGTCGCCAGTTTCTTTGAACGGTCAGCCGACACCATTCACTTCGTGTGACTCGCAGCCATTTGTTGCGTTTTAGATAACGAGCCATGGCAGATACAGCGAGTCGCATTGAAATCAAGGACTGACTACTAAATTGTGAGAAAAAAAGGGAAAGTAGATCACATGGGTTCACGATGGCTCAGGGGTTAGATTAACCACGAAAACAGGTGTGTGGTTTACTCGAGCTAAACAAAAAAACTGTGTCATTTAATGCTATTCACTAAATGCTATTGCAAGTGTGTTCGATAAGGTTAGAACTGCTTTTTCATGAAAAGATTTGAATCGTTCTGTAAACCATTTGGGACGGACTGGGGCTTTAACACACACGCATTACAAGTCAAATAGTGTGAATGTGATAATTTTTTCTCCTTCCTCCAAGTACTTTTAGTTTTACTCAAAAGGACCTATGACCAGATTTCCAGATCTACTGACAAATACGTTTTGAGCTTTCATTTGTGATGTTTAGATAAAAAATAAAAAAAAGAGTTTCACATGATGGCATGTTCCGCCTTGCCAGAGACATCACTATAACTTAACTGTGAATATTTTGTTTTAGGATGAAGACTACAGTTACGATCCGGAGAGTGATTCTGATTCTGATGGCACACCTTTTTCAAGCTACATGTACTACTACTCAATGCTGTCACCACCTGCAAAAAGGAAGAAAACATGCCAAGGTAAAAGTCCGTGAAAGAAACTGAGAAGTAGTGACTCTATGACTGCAACCTTTCATGATTTGCCAATTTACCTAAAATTCAGCTTTCCTGAGCCAGAAGCAAGACTTGTCTATAGACTATAGTTCAGGACATTTGCATATGCAGTTGCAATCAACTAGTGTACTATCAAGAAAACAGTTTCGTGTGGACAGAATTGTACATGCTCTACATTTTCCCATCTTTGTTAAAACATTAAGTCAAAATTTGACTAAATGTAAAAAACATCAATTTTGAAAACAACACTGGACAGCAATTAAAAATAGCATTCACCAAAACTGGCAACATGGTCTCAAAAGCTTCCTCACCTCATGTCTGACACATGCATGCACACACACACACACACAAACACACACACACACACACACACATACACACACACATACACACACACACACACGCATCTCTGCCTTATGCAGCTTCATTTGTTTCTAAGGAAAATGCTGGGAGTCCATGGTTTCCAGGGAAATTGTATATTTGTGAAACACGTTATTCACCAGTCTTGCAAAGACCAGGCAAAAGTTACTAAATGTTCAGTTAAGCTGCTGCAACATTCCCCCATTTTGAAATTTTTACCATGCTCCTTTTTGTTGTGAACATAAAGATCTGAACCTGGGCTTTTATTTCCAGGAAGCGATCACTTTTCATAATCGTTGATATTGGTTTTGGTTATGCCTAATATGATCACATGGTTATTCTTCAAGAAGCGTTGTTCAGTTTTCATTTTTTTCTTGGGTAGAGCTGCTTTGATCTTTGAAAACTTTGTAATAGGATTTTTTGCATATTTTGTTTTTTTTCAGAAATACCAGACAAACACGATGTACTGCCACCTGCCTCAAACGGACTGCCACCTGCCTCAGATGAGCTGCCACCTGCCTCAAATGGACTGCCACCTGCCTCAGACGGACTGCCAAACATTTCTTCCAAGAAACCGAAACGACCTTGCCTATATTGTGGCCAATTTCAAAGTGTGCTCATCAGACACTTACAAAGAAAACATTCTAATGAAGTAAGGGTTGCTGCAGCCATGAAGCTGCCTGCTTGTTCTAATGCGCAACTTGATTGTGGGCAGGCTTACCCTTTTTAAAATCAAAAAACAAGAAAGGTAGGTTGTTGGAACGTTTGTTATTGGATTTACATTAACATAAAACGTTTTAAGAGAACAGCCTTCCTTCTGTATGTTTTTGCTCATTGAACACCTTTGATTTCACCAACTCTTTTTTCTTCTTGTCACTGAGCTCTGACCGGTACGGTTGGCCTAGTGGTAAGGCGTCCGCCCCGTGATCGGGAGGTCGTGGGTTCGAACCCCGGCCGGGTCATACCTAAGACTTTAAAATTGGCAATCTAGTGGCTGCTCCGCCTGTCGTCTGGCATTATGGGGTTAGTGCTACGACTGGTTGGTCCGGTGTCAGAATAATCAGAATAATGTGACTGGGTGAGACATGAAGCCTGTTCTGCGACTTCTGTCTTGCGTGTGGCGCATGTTATATGTCAAAGCAGCACCGCCCTGATATGGCCCTTCGTGGTAAAACGCTGGCAGTTTCTTTGTTTTTGGATTTACCCTTTTTAACGCAAGAATGGATGGTGAACCAGCCAGACTGACACTGTGTGAATGGCAAGAAGCAGAAAGCAATCATTGGGTGGTACTGGTTCAATCTCGGCAGCTAAACTAAAGAGTATGTGTGTATGTAAAATCACCCATGACAGATGTGTACTGGTTCAATCTCGGCAGCTAAACTAAAGAATATCAAGTATGTGTTTTGAAAATCGTTGTCAGTATCGGATAAAGGAGAATTTCACTTGAGACTCGACCGAGGCCTGGTTTGTGTTATTATGCAAGGTCCGGTACTATGAACAAATTTGGTCAAATCCACTACAAATGTATGCGTGTTTGGCTTATTTCATAGAGTAAAAAGTTCACGCACTAAACATTTTATGTTGACCGACAAAAGTGTGCCTCGTACACTCTAAATATTTGGACGCCAGATACCTCTGCAATGACCGGAACAGAGCTGAGCAGAAAATGCAATCAGGTGTTCTATCTCAGACTAATCAAAGCAGTCTGACACAAGCCTGATCACTTGGATCGTCACTAATCTATTCAAGAGTTCTGCATTGCCCATTATCTCCCATTCAAACCCTCTTTTGTACTGTGAGTTAGTAATCGCTGAACGATCGCTGTTAATGTTATAGCGATACTGGTGAAAACGAAATGTAATATTTTGAGTGCATGCAGTAATTGAAGGGCGCACAAAGCATGTGACTACCCTCCAGTGACTGCACTCATAACCTTTTGAGATGAGTGGTTGTAAGGTATTATAATAAGACTTCCTCTCCACAATACAAGTGCCTGTTGTTGTTATTCATGTTCAATTGATGGGAAGCTAATTCTGGAGGATAAATAGAAAACAATTAAGCTTTTTTAATAGGTTACAATAATGTCATCATTTATTTCTCATTGAAAATTTCAAATCATTTTATATCATTTTGCTTTAAAAGTTGTCAGTCGTGTCTTGAAATCGATGACATTTGTTTTATGTTTTGCTTCTAATACTGAGTTCTAATGACAGAGTAAATATAGCATTGTAATTTGTAATACCATGCACAGTTCAAACTGTCAATCACGCTCCTTCCCAGTTTGTGATATGTATGTACATGAATTCTGTAAGTGGTCAATTTGTGTGTGGCATTGATCAACATTGCAAACAACACAGTTAATCTATGCAATCATGTACATCAAAATAATTTCAAAGAACTGTTCTCTGTTTTAATCTGTATTTGTTTCACTTCTCTGGGGTAAATTAGTTCCCCAATAAATCCTGTTGCATTGTAAATGCATGCCATTTATTTTCTTCTGTCTTGACTTTATTTTGCCAAAAATGTTATGCTTGGAAGAGGGCTTAGTAACTCTCTCCAAAAGGCCACTGGTTCTGATTCTACTCAATTACGATTGTTTTCTTGATAGTGTACATTTGATTGAAATTTTAACTAAAATTTGTTGTTTCTGTGCTTCATTAATCTTCTTCAATTTGAGGTATCTTGGTGTAGCTTGTGTGTTTATGACATCATTTCTGCCCTAACATTTACAATGATTTCAACATAAAAGATAACTTAAACATACTAAATATGGATCTCTATGTTGTTAATGATTAGGTGAAATGTAAGACTACCAAAATATGTGTGCCATAATTCTGCACACGATATTTTTTCTTTCAAACAGATCATTGGTAATCTGAACCGTACACTTGCAAGTGGTCAAATTACTTTTTTGTGTTCTCAAATTGTTTCATGGCAGAGATTTAAAAAGACCTCAATTAGTGTACTGTAAACTATAGAGCATTTATTGTGATCTTAGCAGACTTTCACTGTGCTGTTCTGGAAAGAACGTCGGCAAGACTATTGAAAGCGTTCTGCATTTAGAACATTGACAGATCATGCAGAACACACTGAGAGCCCATAACAGCTTACTTTTTCAGTTCATTCAGCACACAAAAGATGATCACAGCAGCTAACTCTCAAAACAGAACATTTGAATGCCGTTCTCAAACTGTTTCAAATAAGTGAGTGTGTGCAATTCCCATCATGTTCATTTAGAGTGTAGTAGGGCCCCAGATCAATCCAGCATTGAGTGCATTTCTGCCATTACCTGACAACAATAGACCTTTTGCAAGTGTATTCTTTGCAAGAACTTTATTCTTGTACATACTTGTAAGTTGTCTTTTTTTCCCGTTTTTGTTACCCTCTACAGAGAGGTCCCACTCGCAACTCTGTACAACATCCCTTTTGTCAAATCTCCCTTACTGAACAAAGTATAGTAGGTTTTGGACTCGAACAATATGGTAAGTGTAGGGAAGCGATTTAAGAACAAGTGCGCACATTAAAACATCATTGCTGAAGGTGTATGTGTATAATTTTATTCTTGTTTTTGACAAATAAATGAGCTGTTGAACAAATACACATTCGTTGACTTATCGCAGTTTGCATTGTATGTGTTAATGTGTGTATATGTACATCCTGTTATATGTTTTTCTTCTGTGATGTACTTTGCTTACATCTGCCTGTTAACATTACAACAAGGCATTCCTATTGATATGTTTAAATTTTGCAAACAGTGACCTTTTATTTCTGACTTGGGAACAACACTGATGAAAGCATCTATCATTTTTTCTGTCACAACTCATACACAAAATCTATTGCACGTTTTGAACTGTTTATTAAAACTGCCAACAGAATAATTAGTGATGAAACAGCCATGATTACACTCAACACAAAGCATCAGGAACCTTAAATAATAACGATTTCGAAAGCGCGAACTGCAGAGTTTGAGCACATAACTAAATGACAATTAAAATGACGGGCGCAGTGGCGTGGTGGTAAGACGTCGGCCTCCTAATCGGGAGGTCGTGAGTTCGAATCCCGGTCGCTGCCGCCTGGTGGGTTAAGAGTGGAGATTTTTCCGATCTCCCAGGTCAACTTATGTGCAGACCTGCTAGTGACTTAACCCCCTTCGTGTGTACACGCAAGCACAAGACCAAGTGCGCACGGAAAAGATCCTGTAATCCATGTCAGAGTTCGGTGGGTTGTAGAAACACGAAAATACCCAGCATGCTTCCTCCGAAAGCGGCGTATGGCTGCCTAAATGGCGGGGTAAAAACGGTCATACACGTAAAATTCCACTCGTGCAAAAACACGCGTGTACGTGGGAGTTTCAGCCCACGAACGCAGAAGAAGACAATTAAAATTGTTAAAATAATAATAATAACTGGACATTTTTAAGTGCATAACCTATGGCTCTAGGCCCTTTACAAAACTTTGTGAACAACAAAATATACAAATACTGGTCGCCTTAATATACCTTATAAATTGGTTGCCCTAAGCTACCCGAAAAGGCGTGTCGCCGTAACCCCCACTCTTGCATTATTTTCATTAAGGCGACCATGCAAAACACCTATATCTTAATCTTGACAGATTTTCACGTTCAATTCATGACAGTCGGGTGTAGGTCAATTAGCAAATGTAATTACAAAATTTTATTAATATTGCTTTAAAAACAACGGATATAGCACCGGTAGCTATAAAACCCCTTTTTACAATGGTCGTCCTAAAGGCGGATTTATACTTATATATATATATATATATATATATATATATATTCATTCTTACATGGAAAGCGTATCATGTGGCAAAAGCAAACTTTATTTTCTTGTTTAATATAATTATCAGCATGCAAAAAAAGAAAAGAAAAGAGTGCATGTCCAGGACAATTGAACAGGCATGTTACAATAGAAAAGTTAACATCATTATGTACAGGGACATATTGTTCAACTGGTGTCATTGTATAGGGTACTGCATTACAGCGTATTTTTCTTTTTTTAATTGTTCATCTATTCTATCCAGTGGTGAAAACCGTTTTAGAAAAGAGCGAAAACTGTTTGAGTTATAAGCCTGTGACTAAGGTGACCCTCACACTGTTACCATACACTCCCCGGACTTATATTAAGCCTAGCGCAGAACCGCGCGAGGTGACATGCGACTCATTTCGTGGTGGAGGGTCACATTTGAATCAAATCGAAAGATGCTTCTTCTAAATTGGATAATAGTCTTGGTCGAACCTGTCTATGACAAATATAAAGTAATGCTGAATCTGTTAAGCATATAATAGTCTACCTACAATTAAATACTAACAGCAAAACTAACAATGTCTTCAAATACAAACAATATGATTTTACTGTGCACACTTTTCAAATGATGTCTAATTTATCTATAAGTGAATAATGACATTTACTTTACTGCATAAGAAACATATAAACCAAGCATGTACCCTGCATCTAAGATATTGTTTGATTACTAAAACAGTGAATAGACAAAATATTTCTTGGTAAAACTAGAACATATTGAGTTTAGTCCAGACTTCCCTTTTTCTGTGAGCACACTGTGGTTTTTGTTGGCGTGTTTGTTAAACAAACAAACAAACAATCTTGTAAGTTGGATGTAAAGTACATTTGACAGTAATTCGTAAATATTTTTTTTAAATAAAAGTGCTTTAAAACAATTTGCATATCAGGAACAATATCTCTTTTAGTAAGCTGGTGAAGTGAAACAAATATGTACAGGAGCAGTAACTTAACTTTGAAATATGCTGCGTAGGCTAGCTGCATGATATCCTCCCTTGTTCTGATTCTCCCAAACATACCTATATCCACTCGTGTATGTGTATGCAAACACTTGTATTTCTTACATTATTAAGTATTTACTTTGCAGTTAGGATCTCATAAAAAACACACACTTATGCTGAAAAGAAACTGTACATATATGTAAAGCACCACGTAATATCAGACAAAAACTGACACAAATGCAATTACTTAACCAGTAATTGTGTTAACGCACAAATAGTGTGTTCAAACCATAGAAAACATAACACCAGCAGAAAGTAGGTAACTTATCTATACAAAAGTGGGCATGTAATATACCTTAACACTGTGTTCGCCCAAATAGTTCTTCATTTGCATCCTGTGTATTTCAAAGCATTCCAAGTAGCTGTACAAATCTTGGCTAGAAGCTCAAATGTACAGTAAGCAACTTATTTTTTAGGAGCAGCAAAAAAGGCAATGTGCCAGTAACTCACACAGCGTAATTAACTCTACAGGTTGACAGTCCACCACACCCTGTATACACCTGTAACCAAACCACTGGCTATATATGCTGTTTACCTTTCTGTTTTACCGTTTATCTTCTAACTGCTGTACTACTGTTTAGAACTGACAGACACTGAAGACAAGTCATCCCTGCGCTGATTTAAACAAAAAATAGTTATTTACACAATTGATGTTTATGTACAAGCAAGAAAAACTTGATGAATTCATGTTTTTTGTTTTGCTTTTAAACAGGGTAAATTGGCATATTGTTTGTTGATGTACACACAAAAGACATTTTGACAATTTGATGTGTATATATATACAAAAAATGAGTTTATTGGCTTTGCATCCCACATACACTCTTATTTTGCACAAGTGAGGTTTCACGTGTATGACCGTCTTCCCTTAATTTAATGTGTTATAAGGGGATGCTTGTTTTAACAGAAGACTTATTTGGCAAATGATTGTTCATATAAAAACAACAGACATTTCATGATTTTGCTGTTTAAACATAGAACCAAGATACATTTTACAATTGTTATTTCATATACGAGAACAATGCAATGGGAGACAGTTGATGGCCGGTTGATTAATTACACATGGCTGCTTGTTTCCAGGCATGACGAACGTCGCATAGCATGGTATACAAACCAATGGATAAATAATAAACCAATGAGTATGTGCATGCAATCAGATGATACATTGAAAAATAAGTAAATACACGTTCAAATAGCTAAACAAATGACAAAGTGAATATTTAAAATGTATAGATACAAAACAAAACAATCAAATACATGTATACCTTAGTGAATGAGAACATAAATGAATTACCAAATTTTTTGTTTGTTTGTTTGTTTGCTTAACGCCCAGCCGACCACGAAGGGCCATATCAGGGCGGAATAATTACCAAATTAATGAGTAAGAAATAAATGAATGCAATATACACAAATACAGCAGCGAGTAAACATCACATTCATCACTCAATACAGACTAAAACTAAACCAGTAACACAAACCAAAAGCACACACAAATGAATAAAACATGAAAGTCCCTTACAGACAGACATGTGTTAAGGCAAATAGTGTGGACTAGTTTGAAACACTCAGGTTTTCAGAATGTAGAATACAGATAAACAGATGTAAGTCAAACCACAGAGCTTTTTGTTGTCGAAAATGAAAACAACAACAACAAAGCCACCTTAATTGGCCTATATACTAACAGTGTGAAAAGAAAAGAAAAACATGATATCTGGACAATGAGGTATTCCCAGTGTGATGTGAAAGAAAATCAATCTGGATCAGTGAGGCATTCACAATGTGAAATGGACAACACACACACACACACACACACACACACACACACACACACACACACACACACACACACACACACATACACACACACACACACAATCCTATTCAATCTGGACCAATGATCAAGATATTCACAGTGTGAAATGAAAAGACAAACATTTAATATGAACCAATGAGACATAGCCAACTACTGTTTTTATCTGTTTCTTTGAAATAAATAATGTTTCATGTCGACTGCTATGCATGTGGAGACACACTGGTCTTTCATTAATTTATTATTAATTCTGACACTCGCATTGGATTAATTAATTAGGTAAACAAGTATGTCTGCACAGCAGTCGCCACGAAACAGTATATATGTGTTTTTTTCAAAGAAACTGCGTTGTCATAGCAGTCCCATTGTTTCGTGCAATGACACAATGAAATCATCAGCAAAGTTCCAAACATTGACCAAAAAGCTGTGTGAACAATACAAGTTGCAGTGAAATTCAAATTACACATTCCAAAATACTCCTTTTATAATATGCATACACAGGGAAGACAAACAGACCTAATATTACACACTGTGTAGGTGATTAAGGAAGCAAATGTCACAATTATATAAGAATAGAATATGTCAAACACGTAACAACACGTTGGATCAAACCGTGTATGCCAAAGAAATATGATTGCTTATTTGAAAGCAACGTTCGGAAGCAGCAACCCAAAGATCATTTAAAACAAGAAATTCCTCCGAGGTAGGAAAAACACCCCCGTCCTTACCATTCTCACTGCCACCAACTGAGAAGGTTATTTCCCTTTGACCATTAATATGACCCCCGTCCTTACCATTCTCACTGCCACCAACTGAGAAGGTTATTTCCCTTTGACCATTAATGTGTCCCTCTATAAGTCCTTGTAGAATCTTAATCCACCAATAACTCCCTAACCGTGTGTTTGACTGGTCCCAATTTTTGTAAGGACCGTCTCAGGAATGTATAGAACCTGTTCACCAAGTTTGGTGACGATCGGTCCGTTCATTCTTGAGATCTATATGCGAACACAAACACACAAACAAACACATCGACCGAATCCTATACACACCCCTATACCGGGGGTGTAAAAAGGACCTATATAATTCATCATGCTCTTAAAATATCGTGCTTTACAGATTGATGACTGTGGCAACTGACGTCTGTTACAATAATACGTACACTCTCGATCTAGGATTTGTTCTCATCGTATTTTTTTTTCCAGTTGCCGTGCTGATCGTATTCTAGAAAATCATGCGTACAAAATACGGCAAAATCGTATGGATTACCAGGTCTGTATGAACAATCTTGTTCAGTCCTTATCATATGTATGTTACAGTAAATTCTCGAAACTAGGACATTTGCGAAATCCCTGAAAATGTCAGTAAATTTGTGAATTTCCTGTTTCACTCGGGGATTTCACGAATTTCCTAAACATTCTAGGAAATTTGCGAATTTCCTGAAATGAGCATGCCATTTTTTCACAAATTTACTGAACAGTGGAAAACGTTTTAGTAAATTTGTAACATTCTTAAAAAAAAAAATAAAAAAAAAAGAGTCCGTTTTCTTTATTTTACATTGTGATTTTGATAGATTGACTGTTATAAGAAAAAAAAAACAAGTCGCGTAAGGCGAAAATACAACATATAGTCAAACTCACAGAATTAAACTGAACGCACTGCATTTTTTCACCAAGAACGTCAGTACACCGCTCTGGGAAAAGGCAGTGAAATTGACTAGCCAGAATAGCGCGGTGGTGGTTGCGCTGAGCAGGATACGACGCTTGTCCGTATCTCTGTTCATTTGTAACTTTCTTAGCTTGTTTGAAATCCAAATAATATATCATATCAATATGTTTTTGGAATCAGGAGCCCACATGGAATAAGGTGAACATGTTTTTAGATTGATTTAGGAAATTTAATTTTAATCATAATTGTTATATTTTAAATGTTCAGAGCTTGTTTTTAATCCGAATATAACATATTTATACGTTTTTAGAGTTAGAAAATGATGAAGAATAAGTTGACATTATCTTTAGATCGTTTTATAAAAAAAAAAAATTTAATTACAATTTTCATATTTTTAATTACCAAACTCATTACTTAATTTTTACGCCTCCATGCTGAAATGCAATACCAAAAACATGAGTGTTTAACTTGCATTAATTTAAGGAAACCAGAATAATTTAATGGTTCAAAAGCAACCAACAAAGCACTTGTTACCCTTCAAATGCGTTTAAGTAAATTTGCGAAATTCCTGCCCCTTGAAATCAGGAAATCAGCGAATTTCCTAGAATTTTTAGGAAATTTGTAAAATCCCTGAGTGAAACAGGAAATTCACAAATTTACTGAAATTTCCAGGGATTTCGCGAATTTCCTGGTTACGAGAATTTACTGTAATATGTACACTCTTGTTCAGTCCTTACCATAATTATGTACACTCGTGTTCAGTCCTTATCATATCAATCAATCAATCAATCAATATGAGGCTTATATCGCGCGTATTCCGTGGGTACAGTTCTAAGCGCAGGGATTTATTTTTTTTATTTTTTTATTTTTATTTTATGCAATTTATATCGCGCACATATTCAAGGCGCAGGGATTTATTTATGCCGTGTGAGATGGAATTTTTTTACACAATACATCACGCATTCACATCGGCCAGCAGATCGCAGCCATTTCGGCGCATATCCTACTTTTCACGGCCTATTATTCCAAGTCACACGGGTATTTATTTTGGTGGACATTTTTATCTATGCCTATACAATTTTTCCAGGAAAGACCCTTTTGTCAATCGTGGGATCTTTAACGTGCACACCCCAATGTAGTGTACACAAAGGGACCTCGGTTTTTCGTCTCATCCGAAAGACTAGCACTTGAACCCACCACCTAGGTTAGGAAAGGGGGGAGAAAATTGCTAACGCCCTGACCCAAGGTCGAACTCGCAACCTCTCGCTTCCGAGCGCAAGTGCGTTACCACTCGGCCACCCAGTCCTCATATGTACACTCTTGTTCAGTCCTTATCATATGTACACTCTTGTTCAGTCCTTATCATATGTACACTCTTGTTCAGTCCTTATCATATGTACAGTCTTGTTCAGTCCTTATCATATGTACACTCTTGTTCAGTCCTTATCATATGTACACTCTTGTTCAGTCCTTATCATATGTACACTCTTGTTCAGTCCTTATCATATGTACACTCTTGTTCAGTCCTTATCATATGTACACTCTTGTTCAGTCCTTATCATATGTACACTCTTGTTCAGTCCTTATCATATGTACACTCTTGTTCAGTCCTTATCATACGTACACTCGTGGGTTTTTTTTCTGTTTTTTTTTAAATTTTTTTTTTTTAACAAACATGGTAACTGTATTTTCTGTTTGCACACATACTCTCTCATTTACATGCAGTTCAGAAAAACTTGTACATTATACAAAAGGACTAAAAATAGTCATACGTGAAAAAAATATACGTGTCAACATGTGTAGCATCAAAATGATCATATGTCATCATATATTGATCTTTTTTTAAAAACAATATTCGCATCATAATGTATTACTGTCTTTACATTATATCAAAGAAAATAAACAATAATTTGTTTTTAATTAACAAAACTTCAGACTAACGAAATCTCAAAACAACACGATATCCAAAAATAATTTCCAGTGTTAATCGTGAATCGGTTTTTTTAAAAATGCTTACGCACATCTTTGCAATTAAAATAATGTGATTAATCTTCTTCATATTTTTGCTGTTACTTTTTATACCAAAAAGCACATCTGTAACATTCAACCTAATTCTTTCACCAATGTTTACTAAAATGTACATTTCAATATATTTCCAAAACCTGAGCACTGTTGGGCACTCAAAGAAAAAATGCTCCAATACATCAAGTTCATCCTTACAATATGTACAGTTTTTATCAGCCTTCACTTTCATTTTACACAATAAAATATTAGTTGGATAAATGTTTTGCAATATTTTCCAATGCAGTACACGTAATCGAACTTCACTAGTGACAGTGGCTGCTAAGTTCCAATTCTTTTCGTCAATTTCAAATCCTAATTTTCTTCTCCAAAATCCTTCTGAACAGGGTTGGCTGTATTATTTTCCTACCAGAATCTTTCGAATTTCTTTTACTGATTTAACTTTTTTCCCACAGAAGGTCGGAATGTCACAGACTGAACAATTTACATCGTTTATATCGACATTTCTTAAAAGGAGATGTACAGCTATTTGAACAACATTGTACTCAAGCAATCTATTTGCAGTCTTCTTCTTCTTCTTCTTCTTGGCGTTCGCAGAGGTTACACAATCAGTCCAGCACTGGTGATAAATGTTGTCGTTTTCTCCAACTCCTGTCGACTGCCGTATAGTTTGATCTGCAAGGGAGTTGGTGACGGCCACACTTCTTTTCGTTCCTCATCTAGTAAGGGACATCGCTGTAAGATGTGTTCCGCTGTTTGGTCTTCTTGACCGCAGGCACAGGTTGGTGATGGCGCCAGCTTGAACTTTCGGTTCATGTGAGCATTGAGCCTGTTGTGGCCAGTACGCAGCCTGATGAGGTTGACTTGCTGCTCTCTGGACATTGTGTGGTAGTCATCTCTGTTTGTCCTTGGCCTCATCAATGCCTTGATGATTGTCTTCTGCTCACTAAAGCTGACACTGTTTTCAGGTTGGTCTTCCACGGCTCCTTCTTTCGCCAGCTCGTCTGCCCTTTCATTTCCTGGTATCCCACAGTGTGCTGGTATCCACTGGAGGACAACTCTTCTGGTTTGTCTGACCATCTGTAATGCTTTGGCCAGCTGTGGGAGTTTGTCGTTCTCTAGGGCCTGAAGGACTGAAAGGGCATCCGAGAGGAAGACAACTTGGTAGCAAGGGTCTGCGGAGTCCTGAACCAAGGAGGCGGCCTGCATGAGAGCTTCTGCTTCTGCTTTATAGTTTGTGCAGTGTTTGCCAGTGGCAACGCTGGATGTAGCTGTATGTCCCCCAGGGAACTGGATGAGAATGCCTGCACCTCCATTGAGCACGGCGTTAGTTGCTGATCCATCGGTGTATACATGGATCCACGCCTCTTTTGGGTACTGTTCGTCGATCAGGGCTAAGGTGAGTGCCTGTCGAGCTGTGTCATTCTGATCTTCTCCTGAGGTAACATGTGGAACACTGGTGCAGATCTGGATGCCTGGTTTCTCTGTTGCCTTGGGGGTTTCCTCTTCTTCTTGAGTCAGAGGTAGAGTGTTCTGTGGGAGGACTTCCCTGTACTGTCGAGAAAGTCTCTTGCTCTCGTGTACAAAACTGCTCCGTTTGAGCCGGTTCTTGGTGAGGTTGCTCAGTATGTGCTTCATGGGGTGGTCGGGTAGGCACTTGAGCTTCTCGGCCTGTACCATAGTCTTGGCTTCTCTTCTCTGACAGAGGGGTTGGATGGTGGTAAGCTTCTCCATTTCCTTGATGGGCGTGGATTTCATTGCACCAGTGATGAGTCGGAGGGCCTGGTTTTGCACACGGTCAAGGGTCTGCAGGTTTGTCTTGGCTGAGGTTGACCACGCTGTGGAGCCGTACTCGAGGTGGGGTCTGATTGTTCCCTGGTATACTGTCTTCAGTATCTTCTCGTTCGCTCCCCAGGTGGTACCTGCCAGCTTCCTGAGTATGGCTAGCTTGCGCCGGGCCTTCGTCTCTGCCTGTGCAATGTGTGGTTTCCAGGTCTGCCGTCTATCAAAGGTGACACCAAGGTACGTTGCTTCTTCATCCTCTCTCAGAGGAGTTCCACCAAGCCTAATGGTTCCGGCTTTCTGCTTTGGCGACAGTGTGAATAGGGTGGTGGAGGATTTCTCCTTGTTGATGGAGACGCACCAATCTTCTGCCCATGCGTTCAGCCTATCTGCCGCTTGCTGCATTCTGTAGGTGGCAGTACTTGCGTGCTCCTCCTTGCACCAGATCACAAGGTCGTCTGCGTAGAGAGCAGCTTTGATCCCCTTGGGCATCTCAGACACCAGATCGTCGATGAAGAGAAGGAAGAGTGTGGGGGAGAGGACTCCGCCCTGAGGGACGCCATGACGAAGGAGGAACTTCTTGCTTTTGGTCTGGTCGACGTTAACTCTTGCCCTGCGGTTATAGAGGTAAGAGCGAATCCACTGGTACATGTTGCTGGACACGCCTTTCCTCAGCAGTTTTACAAGGAGTCCGTCTTTCCAGACCTTGTCAAAGGCCTTCTGAAGATCTATCCAGGTGACGAAGACCAGCTTCTGTTCCTGAAAGGCATCTTCAACTTCTTGCGCTAGGTAAGTGACCTGATCTTCAGTGCTGCGGAACTGTCGGAATCCAGCTTGTTCAGGGGCGAGGAGGTTCCTGGATTCCAGGTACCACCTGAGGCGCTCGTTCACGATTCTCTCCAGGGTCTTCACAACACAGCTGGTGAGGCTGATTGGGCGATAGCTGGTGGCCTTCTTTGGATCCTTCCCTTTTTTTAAGATGGGGATCATGATCGCTTCTCGCCAGAGTTGTGGTAGCGATCCTTCTTGCCAGCTGCTGTTGAAGACCTCGAGTAGCTTGTTCTCTGCTGCACTACCAAGGTGGGTTAGCATCTCGTTGGTGATGCCGTCTGGGCCAGGGGACTTCTTTGCCTTTGACTTTTTCAGAGCTGAGTGCAGCTCGTGGAGTGTGAGTGGTTGACTCATGGCGTCCACTGTCGACTGTCTGGCAGGTCTCTCTCTTTTCTCTCTTCTTGCTTCTCTCTGTTTCTCGGGGCTAACATGGAGGTTGCTCTCAGCTGCATAGCTTTCAGCAAATTGGTTGGCAGCATGCTTTCCAGTTAGCACCTTCCCGTTCTCTTCTAATGTGATCTTTCCTCTGCTGGTGTTCTCATCATTCAACTGCTTGGTGAGCCTCCAGAGCTTTCTGCCATCCTTCTCAAGGTTCAGAGAGCTTGTTTCTCTTGCCAGCTTCTCCGTCTTGCCTGTAGCTTCTTTTTGAGAAATTTGGCTTTGGCTTCCTGGAGGCGGATGTTGTTGTTTTGTGACGGGTTGACTTCTGCTTCCCTTCTGGCGTCTGCCAGATCATCATCCAGTTCCTGCAATTCATTGCTCCAGTAGGGCTTATAGTCTCTCCTGGCACCCCTGGGAATGGACTCACGCGCTGCTCTGAGGATGCTCATGTTGAAGTCCTTCGCCACCATGTTGATGTCTCGACCCTCGACTCTGATGTCTTTGGTGAGTTCGCTGGTGCGGTGTCTAAAGAGGAACCAGTTCGCTCTTTTGTAGTTCCACCGTGGGAAGGAAGCTTCAGTGCAGGACTCCATGCCCAGGGTCAAAAAGACTGGCCGATGGTCACTTCCACCTAGCTGTTCTCCAACCTCTCTGCTGGTTAGCTGGTGCATGTCTTCCGTGCAGAAGGCTAGGTCAGGAGTTGATGTAGTGTGCCATCTTCTGGAGTAGAATGTAGGGCAGTCAAAGGGACTGTTCAAAAGGATGAGACCTTTGTCGTCCTGCCAGTTCTCCACCTCTTCTCCTCTCCGATCCAGGTGGTCATATCCCCAACTCTGTGAATGACTGTTGAAGTCACCCACCACGATGAAGTTGGAGGCCTTTGCGGGGATCGTGTCAAGGGCGAGGTGTCTATCATTGGGGCAGTAGAAGTTGACAAGATGGAATTCTGATGTCTTCGTCTGGATTCGAATCACCTGATATTCGGAGTCCTCCATGTGCGTTTCTATCAAACAGGCATTGATGTTGTTCCTGATGAGGGTCAGGATTCCTCCTTTGCTTCGGTCTGTTCTGTCGGACCTAAGGCATTGGTAGCCTCTCACTTTGAAGGACTTTTGTGGTGTCAGGTGCGTCTCCTGAATACAGCAGATGTTGATGTTCTTCTCATGCAGGATATGCTCCAACTCTGTCTTCTTGTTCAGGATACTTTCTGCGTTCCAGTGCATGACCTGAAAAGGTCGCTGCTGACTGGGTTTCTTCCTGGTTGTGGTGGTGCCAGTCACTTTCCTCCCGCGTCCCCTGGCGTGACAAGACGGACGGGAGGGACCTCCAGTAGTTGGGGCTGGGTCCCTTTGAGGCATGGGACCCGACGCTGCTCCACCCTGGGGGGTCCTCAATGGGCGAGCGCCATTTCCATCTGTGCTGGTTGATTGTGTCATCATTTGCGTAAGTGCGTGTACCCGTGGTTTGTTAGAATGCGCCGTGCGGCCCGGGTCCTCCGTCTTCAGCATTCGGGGTTTTCTGTCGGGGTTACCTCACCCTTAGCTCATGGCCCGTACGTCCTACCCTGAGAGCACAGGGGGGAGGATTTGCCGGGATCCCACCCGGAGCCAGTTTGGTCCGCGGCCGCAAGCGGCTGATCTCCATATCTGAAGACCGTTCCCCTATCCGCCACCCGGGGACGCGCTGGGTTGGGGGTGGTCGCCCCACTGAAAATCCCACACTGGGTTAAGAAAGATCAGCCTGTCCCAGTCTATTTGCAGTGTAGCCTGTTCTTTCACACACTTCTTCATAGGTAGAAAAACGTCCATTCTCACAAACATCGCTCACATACATTATACCACTTTTAATCCAATCCGCAAAAAAGAGTGGGTTTCCTTGACAAATTATATCTTTGTTGTTCCACAACAAACCGGAAACAGAATTACCATTATTATCGACTTGATTGTTATCAAGTCATGCCTTCAACACAGCGGACCAAAATTCCGTTTTAATACTGTCCAATCCTTTAAATGGTTTGCTATTAATGTTCGCAAAAAAACACTCAAAGCGACTCCCAAAACGGAAAAACAGTGCGTTTGGGAGCCATGACCATTTCTGGTCTTCATTAGACAGAGTTAGGTTCACAACCCAGCTTAACAAAAAGGAACACTGCATCTGACGCAAATCAATCATATTTAATCCACCTTCAATCAATCAATCAATATGAAGCTTATATAGCGCGTATTCCGTGGGTACAGTTCTAAGCGCTTGTCGAAGAGTTGTCAACACAGGACTAACAAAGAAACTAACATCTTTAGACGGACACGAACCCTATCACACACTAGCAAACCCTGGTAAACAAACAACTGTTTAACAACAATGTACACATCAATAGCTAGGTCCAAACAAAATAATATTAAGCACAAAGAAAACACCTCTCACAGAGCACAGCACACATCACGTCGAGCATGAAAGTCGCAGCCAGCTACGGGAAGAACTGAGTCTTCAACCTGCTCTTGAACGCGTCAAGACTGAGAGGGGCTCTGGCGAAGCTCAAGCGGCAGGGAGTTCCAGACGGAGGGGCCCGCGGAGGGAAATAAGCTTCATATTGATTGATTGATTGAATCAAGACGAGGGTCGGTGTATGTGCGTGTGTGTGTGTGTCTGTCTGTGTGTGTGTGTAGAGCGATTCAGACTAAACTACTGGACCGATCTTTATGAAATTTGACATAAGAGTTCCTGGGTATGAAATCCCCGAACGTTTTTTTCATTTTTTTGATAAATGTCTTTGATGACGTCATATCCGGCTTTTCGTGAAAGTTGAGGCGGCACTGTCACGCCCTCATTTTTCAACCAAATTGGTTGAAATTTTGGTCAAGTAATCTTCGACAAAGCCCGGACTTCGGTATTGCATTTCAGTTTGGTGGCTTAAAAATTAATTGATGACTTTGGTCATTAAAAATCTGAAAATTGTAAAAAAAAATAAAAATTTATAAAACGATCCAAATTTACGTTCATCTTATTCTCCATCATTTTCTGATTCCAAAAACATATAAATATGTTATATTTGGATTAAAAACAAGCTCTGAAAATTAAATATATAAAAATTATTATCAAAATTAAATTGTCGAAATCAATTTAAAAACACTTTCATCTTATTCCTTGTCGGTTCCTGATTCCAAAAACATATAGATATGATATGTTTGGATTAAAAACACGCTCAGAAAGTTAAAACAAAGAGGTACAGAAAAGCGTGCTATCCTTCTTAGCGCAACTACTACCCCGCTCTTCTTGTCAATTTCACTGGCTTTGCCATGAGCGGTGGACTGACGATGCTACGAGTATACGGTCTTGCTGAAAAATGGCATTGCGTTCAGTTTCATTCTGTGAGTTCGACAGCTACTTGACTAAATGTTGTATTTTCGCCTTACGCGACTTGTTTTTAATGAGTTTACGTAGACTAGTCTAGTACCCGCAACACCGATGTCAGAATCGCCATTGATTTTCCTGCAAGACTAACAACTACAGATCTAACTGAATCAGTTGAATCGGAGATCTAGATTCTCCGGTCGAATCTTAGAATGCAGCTGGTTTTTATTTTTGTATTTCTTATGTCTATGTGTGTGCCGTATGTGTGTAAAATGTGCGTGTTTGTTTGTATGTGTAAAATGTGCGTGCGTATGTCTGTGGATGTGTGTGTGTGTGCGTCCGTGTGTGTGCATGTGTGTGTGTACGTACGTGCGTGCGTGTGTGTGACATTCACGTGGTAGTACGAGTGATTGTGTGAATCGGAGTATCTGTACGTGTTTGTTTTCTTATACCTGATCATGTTTTAGACGATTCATGTATGCATTTATAGTTCTTAAAAATGCCAAACGTGTAACTCATTATACATTTGCCCCTTATGGCATAAATAAACTAATACTGTACTGTATTGCATGGTAGGTATAAGCCACGTATTTTATTCACTTATGATTCATGTCCGTCAAGTATAACCGTTTGTCCATTTCTTAGACTGTGTCTTTTAACACTTTTGTTTTGTTGTTTCTTTTTTTTCTGTAAAAGCTGTCCATTTCGATACTCAGGTCGAACACAGTACGCTTATCTCATGTCTCAACTCTGAGCTACGAGCACGTTTCATGATATTGAGGATTGCAGTTTCCCCCTCACACACAATATTCCAAAATAATAAATAGTCAAACAGAGGCCAAAAAACAGTTTGCACCAAGAGTTCAACTTTTTATCTATCCAAAACAGTAAAAAAAATTATATGAACATTCGTATTTCCAAGATGATTGGCGTTCCAAGACACTATATCCTAAAAACCCCAAAACATGCTTTTACAACTTCAGTGCATAATAACTGCCCAAAGGTGCTGTTTAAAGCAACCATTGATAATAATTTTTAACATACTCCTTGAACACATTAAGAAAAATGGTTAACTTGCAAATAAAGGGACAGCATTGATCAGAACAATGGTAAGATAAAGGACGCTACTTATATTTTGTACATTTTTTTATCTTTATCGTTTCCTGTAGACCTCAGAAGTTCTAGCCAGCTTAAGAAATCATTCTAAAATCGAAAAACAAACATCTATACATTTTGTACGCAAAGTAGATTGATACTTGACACAATCACACAGACATACGTGGGCTATGGGGCAACCCTACCCCCTAAATTTGAAAACGGGGTCAATTTCTTAACTGCATGCATTCAGCAAAACAATCCCTAAAAATTATTTTTTTTCACAAATGAACTTATGACTTTAGAAAAGCATTCAAAAATGCATATATACAACGCTTTTTCTTTGGTCCCAATTCAAGGGGGTGTGCTATTCTCAGGTAACACTGTGAACGCTCAAATGAGACTTGGTCACATTTAAAAAAAAGTAATCCCCCCTGTTGTTCATGGTTGGTTGGTGGGATTTTTTTTTATCTGAGCCATTGGCAAGCATGAAATGTCATCAACATTAGGAAAGACATAGTATCTCCCATTGTCTTTTGCGCGCAAACACTTCACACAGATCTCCTCTCGATCTGGCCCATCGGGGAAATGGGTTGACTTGGGGATGATCACCGCCCTGTATCTCTCCACCTTTCCATCCATGCTGACAAAGTCAGCGGTCACAAAGTCCCCAACTTGAATGTCTCACTGTGGGACAAAGAGCCTGGTTTTCACGACTGGCACCACATGGTTGGCTGACCACGCGGCATCCAGTGACGTGTTGTGGGTAGACGTCCATTGGACATTATTGGGAACGACGTCGCTAGATCATCTGGTTTGCATACTTTGTTCATGTACAACATTTAGTCAAGCTGTCGAACTAACAGAATGAAACTGAACTCACTGCATTTTTACAGCAAGAGCATATACTCGTAGCATCGTCAGTTCACTGCTCGATGCAAAGGCAGTGAAATTGACAAGAAGAGCGGGGTAGTAGTTGCGCTGAGAAGGATAGCACGCTTTTCTTTATCTCAATTCTTTTTAACTTTCTGAGCGTGTTTTTAATCCAAACATATCACATCTATATGTTTTTGGAATCAGGAACCCACAAGGAATAAGATGAAATTGTTTTTAAATCGATTTCGGAAATTTTGTTTTAATAATAATTTTTATATTTTTAATTTTCAGAGCTTGTTTTTAATCCGAATATAACATATTTATATGTTTTTGGAATCAGAAAATGATGAAGAATAAGATAAACGTAAATTTGGATCGTTTTAAAAACAAATTATTTTTTTTTACAATTTTCAGGTTTTCAATGACCAAAGTTATTAACTAATGTTTAAGCCACCAAATTGAAATGCAATACCGAAGTCCGGCCTTCGTCAGAGATTGCTTGGCCAAAATTTCAATCAATTTGATTGAAAAATGAGGGTGTGACAGTGCCGCCTCAACTTTTACAAAAAGCCGGATATGACGTCATCAAAGGTATTTATCGAAACAAATAAAAAAAATATCCGGGGATATCATTCCCAGGAACTCTCATGTCAAATTTCATAAAGATCGGTCCAGTAGTTTGGTCTGAATCGCTCTACACACACACACACGCACAGACAGACACACACACATACACTGCACGACCCTCGTCTCGATTCCCCCTCTACGTTAAAACATTTAGTCAAAACTTGACTAAATGTAAAAATAAAAAAAAAATAAAAAAAAAGGGATAGCGGCGAAACGGGATTGCGCCAAAATGGGATGCGGTAGTAAGATGACGCTTGGCTTGTGAAATGTCGCCAAAATGGGACGGCGGCAAAACGGGATTGCACGTAAATGGGATATTGCGCGAATTATAAACGAAGGAGTAGGCCCTAAGTTTCTCGTACGAGATGTTTACTGGGAGTAAATATTTGGGGAGTAAAAATTTAGTTCCTTGTGGAGTTCTTTTTTCGTACAAGATTTTTACTGGAAGTTTACTCCGGAGTCAATTTTTCGTGGAGTAAAAATTTCGTGTTACACCGGTTCATGACCGTTGTGGTAACGAGCGCACATTGCTGTCTCCATATTGTGTTCCTACGAATCGAAAGTACGATCGCCAAGCCCTTCAATCTGTCATTGAAGGCAACGTTCGATATTTCCGTCTGTCAGCGTCGCCAACGTTCGACAGATTGTACTACTGTTACTCACAAACTTTCAATTTACACAATGAAATGCCAATAACATGCAAACACAACAATGGGAGACGAAGGGAAAACCTACTAGCGATTGAAATTATGCAAACGAACTCACAAATCCCTCACTTTCCGAATGCAAACGCTGCAAATCCGTATGCGTGCGTCGCTGTGTCGAACGTTGGGTTGACGAACGTTGCTGACAGACGCAACAAAACTTGATCAAAAGGCACTAAAAACGATTAAATGTTTTACTCACTGGGTATCGCATTCCTCTTTTTCTTCCTGCAGACGATATGAAGCGGTTGAAACGTCGTTTCCGATGAAAGGCTCGGTTATTTCCGTTAAAAACGAAGTTTGCCGAACGTGTGATTCAGTCTACAGACACCGGTCGGATCACAACAAAAATGTTAATTCTTTGCGATTTTGTGATACTGTTGATGATACACCTGCTTTCCAGTGAAGAACATCAATAAAATGATGTTCACAAGCAAGAATAACAGACAAAAGCACGCGATGTGTAAAATTAGGCTTTGCTTTTCAAACAAAGCACGTGTTTTTTTTACTGACAGACACTTTCGGTTGCGATTGAAAATTTTTCCAGAAACGGTTTTATGCTCCCATTTGATATTTTTTCCCTATTTTATCTAGTCAGAGACTAACCTTGTGTATTAATTGAATTAATAACCCCATTATCATAATTTTGTGTGTTATTTTCGTGTCTGCTTGAATCACACTTTGAGATGGGGTCATGTGACAGAAGGAAATGGTGTCTGTCAGGATTCACACGTTCGCTTCGAAAAACTCGCTCAAATAATTGCTCAAACACAAACATTTTAGCTTTTATTTATTTTTTTGTATTGCAAATACCATACTTACTCATGCCAAGCAGAAAAAATGATGAAAATCAACACAGTAAGCAAGTAATTTGAAGGCAAAGTTTACACACATCAAAGAGTCTGATTACCGTGAAACCTGCCTCAGCATCGTCTCCACCGGTCAGAAGAGGCAGGGCAGGGCCAGCAGGTGCGGCAGTGTTACATTGTTTGTCAGCGCAATCGGGGACACAGAGAGTCCGCATGCGGACAGCAACTCAAGAAGCTGCCGCCAAGAGTTATCGGAAAGAAAGATCCAGTCTCTTAGTCTTACAGTGAGTTTGTGTTGTTACAAATGTAATGGTTTGAAGTTTTCTTCTCTCTGTTATTGCTTGGGTGCTTATGTAAATGCGTGTGTGTGTTTGTGTGTGTGCATATGAGAGAGAGAGAGAGATAGAGAGAGAGAGAGAGAGAGAGAGAGAGAGAGAGAGAGAGAGAGAGAGAGAGAGAGAGAGAGAGAGAGAGAGAGAGAGAGAGAGAAAGCGTGCGAGAGAGAGAGATAAAGAAAGAGAGAGAGTGGTGACACACTATACTTCCGTTTGCTGTTTAAAAGGATACTTACAAAATCGACAATCCCATCAATCAGTCAAGACACAATTTATTAACAAAAGAATTTTAATTATATACCAACTATTTAATGCATACACTCTTACATATGTATACATCTGAATGCATAAAGCACACACACAAACATGTACAAAGTAATCCCCCCCCCCCCCCAAAAAAAAAAAAAATATGCTGATAACTCATGAATTACTTCTACAACTTACTTCAAATTTGGTGTACATTGGCCTGAGATATGGGATGATAATTCCACAAAGTTTCATGAATGCCGGTCAAGTGCGCATGGCTTATAATTATATCTACATGCCACTTGTTTCATAATACTACATCTATTAAAACAGATAAAATGGATACAAATTTGAATGCATTACATTATTTCATGACAATAGGACTTTTAACTGTGTTGGTCAGAACATGATTAACGAGATGACCGCGGGGGAGCTGGTCCTGTCCATTGCTGAGCGGCTCCCATCCCCGGTTTTGGGCATGGCCTGCAACCTTAACAGAGGATCCTTCCCAGAGGAGCCTACTTCAAGTGCAGCCACATGTCCTTCCAGGTGTGTTTGTCACCACTACCAAGATAGGGGAAGGGAGGTTGATAACCACCCGTCAAAGACCTGTAATTACAAAAATAGTACTTAAAAATCTGAAACAGTTTCAAAAATGTTAGCACACTGCTGTTAATCGCCATACGTTATACATGACTCGACTATGATGTGCCGTAATTATGCATTTAAATTATGATGAAAAAACAACAACCTGAAAAGTGATGGGCGTGTCCGGATAGGGCGGATAATCGTTATATGAAATCTTTAGAAATGTGTCCTGTTTCAGTTATTAATCTTTAAATGTTATAACAACATCCTGGAAATTCAGTAGAAATGGCCCAGTCAGGCTGATTTTTTGGCAACTACAGGGTGACCTTAAAAAAATGCAACCCTCAAAAATGCTAATAACTTCTACATCTGTTGACCGAATCACTTTATATTTGGGGGACATAAACTTCAGCCTATCCATGACCCTTCCACATCTTGGCAACTTTTTTTGAAATAGCACAAAAGTCTGACCATTTGATCTACAAAATTGCCCCTTTGTGAAAGTGTCACGGTAGCTGAAGTTTATGTCCCCCAAATATAATGTGATTCGGTCAACAGATGTAGAAGTTATTAGCATTTTTGAGGGTTGCATTTTTGGGGGGTCACCCTGTCACCCAGTCTTCTTCAAAATGGAAAAACAACACTGCTAGGCACAACAGCTGAACCAAATCAATTTGTGTGGGCAAAAAATGAGTTGTTCTTCAATTTGAGATAATAAAACAACAAACAGGGTCACTCTTGCTCACACAATCAAATCTGCATCCAAATCAGTATGTGTTGTTCACATATCTTGTCTAACATGGACGCTATGGCAGGCTGAGCGGTGTAGGTGTCAATACTCTCAGCAGGCATAAAAGGCAGTTTTTGAAGCCATTTTAGCGGGTAATAAGACAAAGAATGGTACATTTGAGTAACTCGCAAACGCATTGCCTTCAAACTTGTCGTAAAGTACACACGAAATCTCAAGTCATGTGAGGTATTAGTTCTGCTGTTATGCGACATCCCAAAAAGAGTTTTAAAAATAAGGATCTACCCTCTCCGATTGAACAGAATTTTTTTTTAGAATTAGCATGCATTTAGAAAAATGAAAGCTTCAATTTACCCTTAAATTTAATACAGTTTCACCAATGGCTGTTCAAAGCGCACTTGTTTAAACGCACACACACATTTTTGGAAAATGCTTTTTCAAGAGCCATTGATCAGTTAAGCGTGTCGGCAGTGAGCTTTGCTATGCGTAGGCCGACATTTGCGCTCAGCGCTCTGAATGAGTCAACTTTAAAAAACTACTTTCGCGTTGAAATCCTCATACCACCCATGTCTGATAAAATATGTACATGAAATTTGAGTATGTGGCGCATCTGTCATTGTTCTTGAAGATTTCAACAAATAAAATTTGTTCAATGATTCAGCAAAAACCTATCGTCAATTTAAGAACTGTTTCTGACATGACAAATAACAGCAGACCTAATGTCTCAAATTACTTGAAATTCCGAAAGTACTTTACAACATGTGTTAGCACAACTTTCCGAAAGTTTGAAGGCAATGCGTTAGCGAGTTACTCAAATGTACCATTTTTTGTCTCATTACCCGCTAAAACGTCTTCAAAAACTGCCTTTTATGCCTGCTGAGAGGATTGACACCTACACCGCTCAGCATGCCATAGCGTCCATGTTAGACAAGATATGTGAACAAAACTTACTGATTTGAATGCAAATTTGATTGTTTTGTCTAAGAACATGCTAAACATGTTTTGTTTTAGCAGTTCTGATTTGTTGTCAATTTTAACGCGGGAACCTTCATTTTGCGAATTTGATTTGGGGGTGTGTGTGTGTTGTAGGTTTCACTGTATCGACAATACGTCATGTAAACTCAATCTGTTTTCTGAATAAGTTAGGGGCATAAAAGGCCTTTCCAGTCATATAATTGGTTTTACGATAAACGGCCTCATCATAAAGATCTGCCCTCAAACGCATCTGTAAAGGTTTTTTTATGACGAGTAGTGTAGAACAATCACCATCTTACACATCTGATCGCAAGATTATGCATTCCCGAAAAATTCTGCTATGTCTCCGGCGCATCAGTATCTGTCCGAAGGGTTTGAAAACAAATAATTACAACACACACACACACCCCTCCCAACCTCCACCACCACCCAAGAAAAAAAAAGAAGAAAAGAATAAATACATTGATAAATACAAGAATGAAAGAATTAATTTACTTTTTTTTTCAATTGTTTTTTATAACAAATCTATTGCTTCTAGGTCATCATTATCAGGCCGATGATTAAACCAAAGCTTAGTCACGGAAATGCATATATGGACTAACAATGACGTGTTTTTTTCTTGCAGGACAATGGCTTGGACATGACTTCATCCTGAATCGGCAGAGCAGCGATGTATTCTTATATGGATGCCATGGACGTCTTCCACCTAGCGGGCACACAGATGGTTCACAAATCTACACACTTGTATATTGCATACCTACCCCGTCACTCTTAACCATTGCTCCTTCAGTTCTGTAGTAAAACATAACATAAAGCGATCATTTCTGAAAATATTGCAAGACATTAGCTTCTTTACTTCTGCAGCTGCATCAAAACACACACACACACACACACACACACACACACACTCACACACACACACACTTAATACCGATGCCACATTTCAAGTAATCGGGCTGCAGGTATATTTGTCTTCTAAAGTCCACAATCAGAATGGCAGGAGCTATTGGAAAAAAAGGTTTTCTTTTTTACATTTTACGGTAATTACATTTTTGTCTTTGATCTTCAGGCTTCCATAACAGTTCTCTAAATGTATTGAGAATACGCCTGAAACGTTACATGAACCAAAACAACAACAACCGAAAAACAAACGCTGTGCATAGGGAACACAAATATCAATGATCTTTCTTTATTTGGTGTTTAACGTCGTTTTCAACCACGAAGGTTATATCGCGACGGGATATCAATGATAATTTAGCAGGGAGTATCAGCCGGGACATTATTTATTATTCTGAATAGATCAACATTCATATATGCATCAAGTGTACTAATTGATCTTGCTAAATAGTTGTATTTGTTTGTGACTGATGCACTTTTTTTTCACTTTGCACATGTATCACGTAAGAAAAATCAAGGGAGGTAATTTTGCTCGGATTAGATGGTTCCCTCCCCTGATAACAAAAGCACACAAATTAATTTTTCCCCCCTTCTCGTATGTGTTATTCAAACGTTTTGTTGGTTTTTGTTGAATATTGATGTGAAAGGTTCAGTCCTTCCCGAGTAAACTATTCGATTTACAGTCTCAGAACAGACCAGGCCTGAAAAGACCTAAACACATCAACTAATCAGCCTGGGTGCAGTTTGTGATTGTTTTTTATTGACTGATTTGTGAACGAATACAAGCAGGAATCTGTGATGATAACACATCAAAATAAATTATCACTTTGCGCATGAAGCAGCCAGGTTGTCGAATCTAAGTCTTTGTTCATGTACAATCTTGTCTAAATCTGAGATGGTGAGCCAAAAGTTTTCATGGGAACGACTGTGCCTTTCTGTGTCTCTCAATTTTTACACCACTTGCTACTCATGATTGCATGACACTAAGAACAGGCAAGATGTGGATATCGTGGTTTTAATGATACATTCGGACATACAAATGGTTACCGTTGTTTTCTTAGATACGTGTGATCTCTCTTTTTCCCCTGGTCCTTTCTTTTTGATGTTATTTAGCCTGAAGTTTGTTGCAACTATTGGTCCGCTTGCATTTGTTGTTATAGTAATTGTGGATATGCTATTTAATTTGTCTGTGTTGCCTAATTATGTTGTCACTGTCAGCTTGATGAATAAAGGCTATGAGAAAAAAAAAATGTTGCCCTTCACCATTAGCAAAATATGCAGCTAGCTGCATATACTAAATATTTCTGATACCTTGACCAAATACGATGTTTATTTTTGCGTGTTCTCGTTTTTTCAGAGCGAACACACACACACACACACACACACACACACACACACACACACACACACACACACACACACACACACACACACACAGAGTCTCTCTCTCTCTCTCAGTCTCTCTCTCTCTCTCTCTCTCTCCCACCCACACACACACACACACGTACACGTATACACACACACACAGTTTCAATGTTAAAAACTTGAAACACGTATCCCTGTAGCATCGATGAAGGTTGTATGCAGGAACATCATAAAAGCTTGCTTACAAACGGACTCGCTGTCTTCGAATAAAACAGCTTTCGAATAAAATAGCTTACCGTTGGATCTTTGCTCAAACTGCGGCTTTCTTGTCCACATTCCTGGCGCACAGATCTGCAATGTGCAACGTTACTGTTGAATACACACACTTTATGTTGAAGTCACAGGGCACAGACAGACAACCCCCCCCCCCCCCTTACACACACACGCGCGCGCGCGCGACTGCGTGAAGATGCACGTCACCTTATCATTTAGTCACACAATGTAAAAACGTGGTGGTTAAAACTGAATAGTATCATGAATCTCTGAAGAGAATCTTTTTTTTTTCCAACAGTCGTTCGTGTGAGGCACACGCAGACGGAATGTTGCTGAAGCCATACCGTAAAAACTAAGAACAGATCTATAGATTCTAAAACAAATGTGACATTTTAGTTCTATTCATCTGGATGAGCTTGATCTGTCCGAAGTAGAATCGGCCACTGAAAATGCAACTCCCCTCCCCCCCCCCCCTCCCTTTCCCACAACACACACCACGACACGACACTAGCTGAGAAAAGGAAAACGTGTGGAGGAATACATAATGTAAAAACCAGATCTAAAAGTAAGCCCGGTTTACGATTTCAAACCGCCTTTGAGTATGAAATGTTCGGACGCGCCCTTTCAGCCTACAGTGAAATGGTAATGTACACGTACAAGCTTTGTTTCAGAACTGTGAAACGTAATAACTAGGTTTGAAAATTGAATTCAAATATACAAGTAAAGTTAATGGAAGATCAAAGTAAAGGTTGGGTGTAATGTCAAAAAGTATACTTACATTCCGTTTCAGCATGCTCTTTCACAGGAAAAACTCCCAGGGCTTTGTCCTGCTTGCGATTTTGCCAAAAGTACTTTGAACACACCCCCGACGTAACTTTCAATGAGCATCATAGTGTTTTTGCCACTTGCCGGTTGAATTTGGCGCCTAATTCCAACTTCGCTGCATCTCAGGGTTGTTTCTGGTCCCCCAAATGTACACATTCAGACCTATGCCGCCCTGATCGATCACAATTTTGCTTTTTACGTAACTGGCGCAAGATGGCAGACATCTTTGGACCGTAAATGACTCTTTGCGCATGCGCCGCTAATAATTTGATTGGTCGATATTTTTAGGTAAAGCACATGGTCTCAGAAAACAGAAAAGTAAACATTGGAAGCGTGAGTCACGCTCCCAAAAAATAAAAACTTTGTTTACATATAAAAAAAATTCTGTAACTTTTTGCCCCATGGTTCATTCATCATCTGAAATAACTTTTTAGCGAAATCTAACCATAAGATTATTGGAAAAAAGTCAAAATGTAGACGATCACCTTTAATTTTGATAATAATTTTTATATATTTAATTTTCAGAGCTTGTTTTTAATCCGAATATAACATATTTATATGTTTTTGGAATCAGCAAATGATAGAGAATAAGATAAACATAAATTTGGATCGTTTTATAAATTTTTATTTTTTTTTACAATTTTCAGATTTTTAATGACCAAAGTCATTAATTAATTTTTAAGCCACCAAGCTGAAATGCAATACCGAAGTCCGGGCTTCGTCGAAGATTACTTGACCAAAATTCAACCAATTTGGTTGAAAAATGAGGGCGTGACAGTGCCGCCTCAACTTTCACGAAAAGCCGGATATGACGTCATCAAAGACATTTATCAAAAAAATGAAAAAAAGTTCATGGATTTCATACCCAGGAACTCTCATGTCAAATTTCATAAAGATCTGTCCAGTAGTTTAGTCTGAATCGCTCTACACACACACACACAGACACACAGACACACACACGCACATACACCACGACCCTCGTTTCGATTCCCCCTCGATGTTAAAATATTTAGTCAAAACTTGACTAAATATAATAAAAAATGTATGCCTCAAACCGGATAATGCGTCTGCTGACCTATTTGCGACGGTCGGCAACCCGGTGTACGATCATCTCGCATATTTGACCGCCACTCGCCTGCACGCTCTAACGAATGATTTCAACCCCACTGCTTTGCATCAAGTATCGACTCCTTTGTCACTAACACTCGCGTACCTAAGCTGAATACGAGCTGTTTTGGTAAAAACAAGCGCATTTCTACATTTGAAACCCACCGAGCAGCCATTTCCGTGGCTTCGTCACCACGATTTCTGATTTTAACATTTAAATACGGGAAAACGCAAATCCTTCTTTAACATGTTATGCATTTCGAAACAAAGTTAGTCATCGCAGAAGCAGTTGCTCACTTTTAATCCAGACAGAAATCAACAACTTTGTGGTAAAACGGAAAAATGCGGGCCGAATCGAGTGTTTACCAGCGTTCACCAGGTTACTAGTTTATGTAGAGGTTACATGCCGAGTCTCAGTGATTATTAAAAATAATGGTCGAAGTTAGCGGATCATGAAAAATGCGAGCTTCAGCGAGCTTTTTCATGACCGCGAACTGAGACCATTATTTTAATCACTGAGACGAGGTGTGTAACCTCTTTACTCCCCCTTTCTTCAGTTATTCAAAGAAAACAGGAGTTTTTGTGCGAAAGTTTGATCGAATCCGAATCACTCAACCAGTCAACCTAGTACCTGCGCAGGCGATCGATTAATGCGCGGTTGTATAGTTCCGTGCAAATCATTCCATTCTGTTAACACTTCTTGTCAGTTTCCCTGTTTTAGACTAAAATCAAGTACACAGATAAGCTGTTATTCTGCTGTGGCGGTAAAGGCAGATATTGTGTGTTCTGTTTATGTTTTAGTATCGCTAAAGATAATGTTCTTTCGTCAAATGGGACTAGCAGACGAACTTTTGCACCCGTGTTCCAACGTTAATTACTGTATGAAGTTCAGTTTTCTGGGGAAAATAGTGTATGAAACCGCTCTATGTTGTTTAAATTGATGAGATGTGTGCATTTGGTTGCGTGTGATCTGTTTATAAAATGAAATATTGTTGAAAACTGACCGTCGGATTGCAGTCAGTGTTGTCGAAGAAACTGCGTTAAAAGAAGGGGAACTACTCTTGTCGGCTAGAGTATGAGTTACTTGCCTTGGGAATTTGCTTGTGATGAACGGTTTGTGAACGGCAGATCTAGATTCAGAAAACAACCGAACTCATGGATTTTATATGGAGATTCATGTGTTCAGGCCTGTAGTTGTTAATTTAAATGCGGTATGTTTGTATTGTTTGCTCCAGAAATGTATACTTCGTACATTAGAGCGTTTGGAACTTTTCAGTCGCAAAAGTAGTACCGAAACAGAACAGCTTCTCAACCCATTGCACTATCGAGGATTCAGGCTGTTGCTGGCTCGTTATTTGTTTGGTTGCTGGGTCATTATCGAAAAATAACTAGCTCTACAAGTTTACAGAGGTAAAGAAGCAGAGGGGGGAATAAAGCCGGTTATCCCCCGTGTACTTCATTTTTGCTAGTCACGCTCTCCTGATCCGAGCACAAGTATTGAGCAATAACATATGGTGTTGGCAGTTAGGTATGGATGTCACCTCACCCACTCAACCACCCCCTCCCATCCACAGCCCCAAACAAGGCAGCACCCTCTACGTACGTACCCCTCCAATCCCCGCTCAGCGTTGAAACACATCTTATTTCGCCTTTTTTATGGGATGGCTTATGTAGGTGTTCGTAGTCAATCCTTCCTTCTTCTCTCACCCTCGCAACCCCCCCCCTTCCCCCTCACCACCACCCCACCTCCATCTCCGTTATTGACGTGACGTAAGAATTCGTGTAAAGTCTGCAATGTGTACATAGTCCTGTAAATTGTTTTTCTGCCTTTTTAATTTTTTTACTTGTATGTTTATCTTTTGTAAATGATTTACATGTGTATAATTTATATATATATATATGTATGATTAGAGTAGTCTCTCTCTGGTTGAAAAGAAGCTAATTTGTATTGCTTATGCCACAACCCTCGTAAAATAAAATTTGATTTGATTTAATTTGATTTGATTTGATTTGATTATTGAAAACTTTGTGTTGTGTCTTTTTGTTGGCGTGGCTAAGGAACTCGCAGACAACCCCCCCCCCCCCCCCCCCCCCCGCCCTCACCAACCACCGGAACCCCCTAACTCTATAAATGAAGAAAACACTCTTCGGTTTCATTTTGAGTGGTTGTTTGATCGGGTAGCATGGATGTTTGCAGTTACTCTACACCCAAACCCCAAATCAACTAGGGCGGGTACCAACTGAACCGGTTTGTGTGTGTGTGTGTGTTTTGTGTGTGTGTGTGTGTGTGTGTGTGTGTGTTTGTGTCAGTGTGTGTGTGTGTGTGTATGTGTGTGTGTGTGTGTAAGAGAGAGAGAGAGCGAGAGAGAGAGAGCGAGAGAGAGAGAGAGTGAGAGAGAGAGAGAGAGAGAGAGAGAGAGAGAGAGAGAGAGTGAGAGACAGAGAGAGAGAGAGAGAGAGAGAGAGAGGGAGAGAGACAGACAGACAGACAGAGAGAGATGTATAGATCTGACATATATTTTTGAAATGTAAATGTTTTAGTTTTTGTAACAGAGCAGCATTTGAGAATACCAGTATGTCATACACTCAAGCATCTACATGGCTCCGTAGTTTAAGTGTTGATTTAAATGAAAGACCATTATGACTGTGTTCTAGTCGTGATATTAGTTATAGCAGCAACAGCACGCGAAGTAGCATTATCAATAGTTGTAATGATGACAGCAACTAGGCCCTATATGAATGAAGTGACACTGGGTGTATCAGATCTGCCGACAAGAAGTGACAGTGCACTGAGATCTAACTTCATCAAGGCAAGGGACTTATACACACACACACACACACACACACACACACACACACACACACACACACACACATAAGCAAGAGTTCCCTGGCACCATCAGAAGTATCACAGTAACTGAATTGACACTTGGAACATCCATGACAGCTTAATTGTTCATAATTTATTTTCTGCTCTTGAATCTCCTTGCCAAGCCGGTGTCACGAACTGAAAACTCTGCCGGAACAATCCTTCTCATTGCGGTCAATGCGCATGCGCTAACATGGGGAGATTAATCAGGTCGTGAACAATCTAACCTTAACCCTAACCCTAACCCCTACCCTAACCCATGGTTCGTTCGTTCGGTCAAAGGGTCGCATTTTTTAAGTCCAAGATTGGCGCATGCGCATTGACCACAATGAGAAGAATTGTTCAGCAGAGGTTTCAGTTCGTGACACCGGAACAGGATAGTAAGCACAGGCCCAGGACATTTAGGAACCTACGCTAACATATGGCGCGAGCTGAATGAGGCCCAGGACTGTTAGTCTCCACGGGTAGTGTACTCAGTACCACTGACAGTGATCGATAATTTTTCATGCGTGTTCCCATCTCCAGCAAATGTAAACCAGCACTCGGATCTGCCTCAAACTTTGGCACCTATTGCCTCATCCATTGTTTGCTTAGCATGCAAAGTCACGATTTTTTAAACCTAAAACCCTGAATTAATATGAACATTTGTTTAGTTCTTTCGGAAAAGTTACGTAATACGACACGCTAAGTATACACATTCGCAAAACGCAACACACGTACATTTTGGTCAGCCTATTGGTCATAACTTCTGAACTTCCCAAAGCAAATCATTATGAGAACTTGAGCAGATATGGCTCTTTGGGTGGAGGACCCCCTCAAAAATGGCCGCAAAACGTGCCTTTTTGGGCCTCTGAAACGGTTGACACCTACCGCCTTTGACAAAAGGCTACATAAAGACTAGAGAAGTCAGGTGCATAAAACAAAATGTTCTGAACAGAATATTGAATGGCCTTTCCAATGGTTGTCAGAAATGTTTGGTTTGTGCATATTCTGATTTTTTGCAGATTTTAAAATACGGGGCTATGGTTTTTGTTAGGTCGATTTTAGGGGTGACTTTGTTTGACAGGCTGTCACGGGATGCCTATACAAAGTACCATCAATCGGACAAATGATATGCTGACATAATTACCTTTAAGGGCATATAACGTTCAACTAAAATAAATTGCGTTTTAATGCTTTTCTTAGCGTGCAAAAATTGTTGCAATAATTTTTTGGCCAAGTTTTAGAACGGTAAATTTTAATTCCACAAAAAACACGAACCATTCACAAATTGATATTCACAAAATTAATGTGTAGACAAATAAATAATCAAATATTCACGGGTTATAAATACAATTCATGTACTGTATTTTTTTTTCTTTCTTCCTCCAACAAGTCAGGATAAAACTTCAACGTAGTAGCCCATCAAAGATATGGACTACTCGATCACATCAATATATTACCGGTAGTAGATTCAATAAAATATTCCGCGATCTCTAATAAATGCAGACCGGTCAAGGCCAGTTATCACACTGGCAAAGAAATGCAATCAATGATTACACACAGTACACACGGAACACGCTTTTTTGTAATTTGCATAACGCAGCTAAAAGAGAGTGAGACTGAGAGAGAGAGAGAGAGAGAGAGAGAGAGAGAGAGAGAGAGAAGGAGAGAGAGAGAGGGTAGGAGAGAGAGAGAGAGAGTAGGGGAGAGAGAGATAGTGAGAGGGAGAGAGAGAGAGCGAGAGAGATCGAAAGAGAGAGAGGGGGTAGGGAAGAGAGAGAGATAGTGAGAGGGAGAGAGAGAGAGCGAGAGATCTAGAGAGAGAGAGAGAGAGAGCGAGAGAGAGAGAGAGTGAGAGAGAGAGAGGGGGTAGGGAAGAGAGAGATAGTGAGAGGGAGAGAGAGAGAGAGAGAGAGAGAGAGAGAGTGTTGTGGAGATCGCTAGATACCACTGGAATCGAATGGAAGGATATAGAACATTATAGAACTTACTTTGATTAAGTGCGCAGTCACTCATGACGTAAGCGTAGACGCTCATCGAACAGATGGAACTGTGTAGATCTAACCAGATTAGTGTCGATGTTTCCCGAATATTCTCGTATGTCCATTAACTATATAAGTAGGGCTGCGCACACGTATTGTTGTTCTTTACCAGTCTTGCACTTGTTCTTTCTTACACTGTGCTGAGAGATATTGTCACCGTTGTTCCAGCAAGGATATAGAGTAGGATATAGATCAAGGATCAAGATCCAGGCTCTATTCAAGATCAAGGCTCTATTCAAGATCAAGATCAATATTTGTTGTTCCAGCTGTTAATAAATCTACAGAACCTACACTACTCGTTGTGTCTCCTTTGCGACTGAGAGTGACGAAAGGAAAAACACAACTGGCGTCGCCGACAGTTACTTCCCTTGTCTATTCGGAGTGACTTATTACTGCAAAATGACGGAAACAGAGCAGCTGATAACGCTTCTAAGGGAGCAGTTGGAGCAACAGCAACGCCAGCACAAGGAAGATATGGAGCAACAAATGCACCAGATGGAGATGATGATGAAAGTGTTCAGTGGTGCCGCAGCTTCTGCCAGGGAGGAAAGCTACGACGATCCGAGTGCTTCGAATCTACGTTTTCCCATTACTACACAGGCAGCTGCAATCCCATCTTTTGTTGCGTTTGATGCAACATCGGAACTGTGGCCTGACTACTGGTCAAGATTTTGCACGTTTGTGGTCGCCAACTCCGTGCCGGAGCAGCGCAAGGCTCAAGTTTTCTTGACGAATCAGACTGCTACGGTCTACAAACAACTGGCAAATCTGGCTACTCAGCAAAACCCGCCCAAGGACATCAACAGTTTGACAATGGACGAAATTGTCAAATTCATGAAAGAACAGTTCGACCCAAAACTCTTCATAGTGCGAGAACGTTTCAAGTTCTGGAGTGACATGAAACGGAAGCCAGGCGAAACTCTCCAGGAGTTAGCAGCGCGCATACGCCAAGACGCCGCTACCTGTGACTTTCCTTCGATCAAAAACCCACAAGACGAAGCTCTGAGACAGAGATTCATATGTTCTGTCAACAATGAGGCTGTCTTAAAGGCTCTATTCAAGATCAAGGACACAGAGCTGGATTTCGCACGTGCTGTCCAAGTCGCGATTGAGACTGAAGACGCAGCGAAGGTTGCCAAGGAAACTGTCTACGGTTCCAAGACCATGCCAGTCAACAAGGTCCACCAGAACAAGACTACGGGTCCACGAAAGAACCACAAGCAGTCTAATTCCACAGACAGGAAGTGCTACCGATGTGGAAAGGCCCACAAAGCAACAGACTGCCCCTACAAAGAAGCCAAATGCCGATACTGTGACGTCACAGGACATTTGGAAGCTGTCTGTAGAAAAAAGCAACATCAGAATCGGGAACGACATTCCCAGACTTCCGTGAAGAGAGTCACGAAAGCAGAGCTTGTCAAAGCGATCCTCGGTGAAGTTCCCCAAGATACTCCTAGGTTGGATGTACCCATAACAATCCAGGACCGACAGTTCACCATGGAACTGGACACCGCAACTACGGGAAATTTTGTTTCTCTTCCGGTCTGGAGACAACTAGGAAAACCGAAGCTGGATGACGTCACACATCGTTACGAGTCTGCCAGCAAGCACGACCTGCCCGTGCTGGGAACTTTCATGGGCCAAACCAAGGATCCAGTGACTGGTAAGCAAAGCTCAATTCCGTACATCGTCACCAAGATCCCTCATCTGAATCTGCTAGGACGCAACGCAATACAGACTCTGGGAATTCCTGTGGACAATGCTCTAGGACTGAGGAGCATAGAGAGTCACGCTAAGAGTGAGGGTGCAAAACCTACGCATCCAGCGACCTCCAACGCGCCTTATGCTGCCCTGCATCGAGATTGTCACAGACTGTCTGATAAATTCCCAAATCTCTTCAAACAAGAATTGGGATGTCTCAAGGACTTCGAACTGGACGTGAAGTTCAAGTCTGATGCGAAGCCGGTTTTTCACAAGGCACGTCCGGTACCTTTCGCTCTTCGTGATGACCTCTCCAAAGGCTACAAAGAAGGCATCGCCAAAAGAGTCTGGAAGCCAGTCCAGTTCAACGAATACGGAACGCCAGTGGTACCAATTCGTAAGGCACAAACCTCGGGCACCCTGAAGCCCAAGCTACGGATCTGTGGTGACTACTCAGTGGGCATCAATGATCAGCTTGAAGATCACCGTCATCCAATGCCACTCCCAGAGGAATTGATGCAGAAGCTAGGAGGTGGATTCGGATACACCAAGATCGATCTTGCTGATGCCTACAACCAGATCAAGCTGGCACCAGAGAGTCAACGCAGGCTAGCCCTCAGCACTCACCGTGGGGTACTCCTGCAGCAACGACTTCCTTTCGGGATAAAGTCAGCACCTGGTTACTTTCAAGAGATCATGGAAAACCTGACCTGTGATCTACCTGGTGTTGCCGTCTTCCAAGATGATATACTCGTCAGTGGGAAGGACGCCAACGACCACCTGAGCAACCTGGAACGTTTGCTCACTTGTCTGAACGACAAAGGACTCAGATGTCGTCGTGAAAAGTGCGAGTTCGCACAAGCCAGTGTGGAATACCTTGGACATACCTTATCGGCCGAAGGGATCTCCAAAGGATCAAAGGTCGAGGCAGTTTTGAAAATGCCAGCCCCTACGGACGTCTCAAGCTTGAAGTCTTTCTTGGGCTCAGTTCAGTTTTACGGGAAGTTCATCCCTAACCTGGCCAGCATGGCAGAGCCGCTCTACCGCCTGACGAAGAAGGCGAACCCCTGGAAGTGGGGAGATGAGGAACAGGCAGCATTTGAACAGTTGAAAAATGTGCTTTCCTCGGATCAAGTTCTGGTACACTTCAATCCAAACAAGACTTTGGGACTAGCTTGTGACGCGTCCAACGTTGGAATTGGAGCAGTCCTATTTCATCGCTATCCAGATGGAAGCGAGCGCCCAATCGCCAACGTGTCCAAGACTCTCACGGCTGCAGAAAGGAACTACAGCCAAATCCACAAGGAAGCCCTGGCCATCATCTTTGGTTTGCGGAAGTTCTACCAGTATCTCTACGGACGTCAGTTCACACTGGTGACAGATCATAAGCCACTGACATCACTGTTCGGAAGAAAGGGACTCCACTGCTCGCAGCTAACAGACTAGCTCGGTGGGCCCTGTGGCTGAACCAGTTTAACTACACCATCGAGTACCGGAAAACAGCGGATCATGGCAATGCAGATGCCCTTAGTCGCTTGCCATACGGACATGACATCGACTTCGACAGGGAGGAAAGTGGTGAAGACATGGACATGGTGTGTGCCATCAAGGTTCTCAGTCTTCAAGTCCAGCCTGTGGATGCCAACATCCTCCGTCAAGAGTCAGGAAAAGATCCAGTGATATCTACTGTGATGCGCTACGTCCGTGAAGGCTGGCCACCAAAGAACGCTGAGATCAATGAAGATGTCAACAAGTTCCGGAAGTTGTCGGACTCTCTCAGTATCTGCCACGGATGCCTCGTCCATGGATCGAGAGTGGTGATTCCACAGAGCCTGCAGTCCAAGATCCTTGATCTGCTGCATCTCGGACACTTCGGCATGGAACGCATGAAACAGTTGGCAAGAACTGCTGTTTACTGGCCCGGCATCGATGCTGCTATTGAGATGGCTACTCGACGATGTGACTCGTGCGGTGAACATCAGAACAAGCCATCCAAGCCTCCAGTTCACCCATGGATGCTACCAGAAAAGCCGTGGAGCCGCTTACACCTGGACCATGCAATCAACTTCATGGGTAGAGACTGGCTGGTGATCACGGATGCTTACTCCAAGTATCCATGCATTCATCCTACGTCATCCACGTCATCCACGTCCTCTAGAGCCACTCTAGACCTGCTGGAAGAAGATTTTGCTCATTTTGGATTGCCTCACACACTTGTCACTGACAACGCGCCGACCTTCACTTCTGAAGAATTTCAGAGCTGGTGCAAGGAACGGGGGATCACGCATCTGACAGGGGCACCATATCATCCTGCTACCAATGGAGCCGCCGAACGTTTGGTGCAGACATTCAAACAAGCACTGAGAAAATCTTCTTTGCCACCGAAGCGTGCTCTTCAAGAGTTCTTGATGCAGTACCGGAGAACGCCGACATCCTGTGGTTTCTCTCCGAGTGAACTCTTGAATTCCAGGCAGTTACGGACAAGGATCGACACTCTGCTGCCCTCGCCAGCCCACATCGCTCAGGGCAAGCAATCCAAGGAGGCATCCAAGTCTCAGATGACTCCAGACTCGAAAGCTGTCGTCAAGGTAACCAGACAGTACAAGGCCGGAGATCCTGTGTATGCTCTGTACCATGGACCTCGCCGAGACAAACAACCCCGATGGGTACCAGCAGTCGTCAAGAAGTCTCTGGGTACTCGCTGCTTCAACGTCATGGTCATTCCTCATGGTCCAGTATGGAGACGACACTGGGAACAGCTACAGCCACGCTACACCACTGAGGAAGACAATGAACCTGGTGAGGAAGTGGACACTGTTTCTGAACTTGTAACAGATCACCCCATGGAGATCTTGGAAACTGTGCCACAAACTCGGAGACAGACCAAACCCAAAGGTACTCCATCCGTTCCAGAGTATGGACCAGACAATCCAAGACGGTCAAAGAGAACACGCAAACCCACAGAGAGACTTTGCTGTTGATGCTTGAGGAGTAGCATCAGTTTAGGTGGGGAGGTGTTGTGGAGATCGCTAGATACCACTGGAATCGAATGGAAGGATATAGAACATTATAGAACTTACTTTGATTAAGTGCGCAGTCACTCATGACGTAAGCGTAGACGCTCATCGAACAGACGGAACTGTGTAGATCTAACCAGATTAGTGTCGATGTTTCCCAAATATTCTTGTATGTCCATTAACTATATAAGTAGGGCTGCGCACACGTATTGTTGTTCTTTACCAGTCTTGCACTTGTTCTTTCTTACACTGTGCTGAGAGATATTGTCACCGTTGTTCCAGCTGTTAATAAATCTACAGAACCTACACTACTCGTTGTGTCTCCTTTGCGACTGAGAGTGACGAAAGGAAAAACACGACAGAGAGCGAGAAAGAGGGTGAGAGAGAGAGGGGGGAGCAATCCAATGAACACCATTAAAAATATGATCAGTAGAGAGTAACGTCCCTTGCATTAAAAGCCCCGACGGTGTGTCACTGTCAAGACATCATCTGCAGTCTAAAACACCCTGATTTATTGCAATATTATTAAGATGCTGTTGAATAAATAAACACACAATAAATATTCTGATCGTATAACAAAAAAACAACTAAAAACAAGGTCACACCACCAGAACAAACAACAACAAACATTCTGTGTAAAACGAATTCCATCAACCCCGTACATGTATAAATAAATGTACCGAGGAGTAAATGTTACCCCAGTTCATAGAGTCCCTCTTCGTGAATAAATATACAATACATTAGTGTTAAAATCATCTAAATCATCCCGGCGTATGATAACATAAAGTTAATAAACAGGTGTCTCAAAGATGATTCGTTTTGTTTTGTTTCCCGTTCTGATGTGACAAACGTATCTTTAGAATCTTACATTGGTCTGTACTCTTATCTTGTCCAAGTTAATGGGAACAATTAAGATATCCAGCGACGTTGTATCAATACCAAGTTGCTGGGAAATAGTTAAATGTCTGCTGACGACATATTAGTTCAGTCAAAGAAAGCGAGATTCTTCCCACACAGCTCGATCTCAGTTTTAGTCATATATGTTGGACTTTTCCAGGATACAGACAAGCAACATGTCAACTCCACTCAAACCTCGTCCCTGTGAGCAGCGTCTTTCTGTCAGAGCAATGGATCCAGTAAACTTTCCGCTTTTGAATCGCAGTGTACAACGGCTCTGGAATGACGTGGTCAAAATGTGACTGCATAGGATCAAAGTGTTCCACGCAGCCCTCAAAGACGATTTTCTGCAACGCGTGTTTACCTGACAAAGTGGACATGAAATCTCGTAGCTGAGTGAAGATGTGTCTCAGCCTACCAGGGTGCATTTCTTTCTTGTGGTGTTCGACAAAGCGAACGGACTTGAGGGTTTTGGAGTAAGCTGCAAGACACCTGAGAATGGTCTGAACGTCAGGCATGGCATAGGCGTTGATGCTGACTTTGACCACCGGGGCTTCAGGTCGCAAGAAATACGCGGAGAGATCATGGAAAGGACAGCTTTTGGTGTTGACTGTAAGGAAGAGCTGCACGTCGAGTTGTGGGAGCTCTGAGGTCAGAGTGTTCCACGCTTCACCAGACACGAGAGGGGGAGCTCGGCTGTACGAGTCAATGTGCACAGTAAGACTCTCTAGCCGACCCTCTGCTGCCAAAGTGTGGATCAACTCCTCCCCCAGCATCCCTCCTTTGACCTTCAAGTGTTTGAAACTGTGAAAGTTGGAGATGAACGTCACTACATCCGCCGAAGAAGGAGTCCCAAGCATGGTGGTATTAAGCAACCTGACATCTAACACTACCAGCGAAGGGCACAGATTTTGCGGCACAGGAACGCCACAATTGTCAAACCCCAGAAGACTGGTAGGCCAGTGCGTTATGGTCAGACTCTTGAGCTGGGAAGCCTTCTTCAAGACGTCCAGGACGACCTGAAAACCGGAAGTCTTGATGAGCCGACCTCGACACGGGACTGCAGAGTCCTTCAGCGTGACAGCGAGGTGGTTGAGCTGGACGAAGGAAGCTGTGAAGGAGAGAGTGTGAAACATCTGGGCGTCCAGGCCTCCCGCATTGAACACTAGCTCCAGCGTCCTGAAGTGATGGCCGAAGAGCTCGATGATGGCTTTCTGGGCGGAGGGGACCCTGTCCCTGAAGTAGGGGAACTTGAAGCTGCCGGACTCCCACAGAGAGCGGTCGGAGAAGACCCGCCTCAGTCGCGGACCAGCTTGCATCGTGTCGAGGAGTTCTTCCGCTGTCAGCTCGCCCGCGATCTTCAAGAGGATTTCGTCTGGGAACTGCTCCATTGCTGTACTGAAACAAGACAGTAAGTCAAGAATGATTCAACGGACGAGATGAGAATGATGGGCAACGGAGAAAAAAGAACCCGAAGGATGTTACCATTTTTTAAAATTCTCAGGCAACAGGCTTAATTGATTATGGTTGTCTTAACCTTCAGCGTGCTTCGTGGATCGTGGACGACCTAGAGCCTCACACAATCGTCTTTATCTCTCAAACTATTCCTAGTTTTTAAATGAGACTTCATGTAATCTCCAATCACCATACGACCTTCCTATTGCCCAACTTTTCAAAGATTATCTTTGTAATTTGTAAACAAACAAATAACCGATGACGTCATTTGAACTACACAGTCCGGATGATGTAGGTCGTTGACGACCCATGTGGAATTACGTAAGGAATTTAAATACTGTTTATCCTTATTCGGATGGCGTGGGTCGTGTACGACTCATACTCTGCAAGAGGCGGCAAAACATTTATTCCTATTCGGATGGTGTGGGTCGTTTACGACCCATACGTTTTACGTTGAATCCTTCTTTGGAAAGTATGGGTCGTGCACGACCCACATTATACGGACTGTATAGTCCAAAGCGTGACTCGGTGAAGGTTAAATGCTTTAAAAGAAAATGCAATTCTTAATTCTTATTCAATATAATGTGATGTATTTTGTGTTTTAAACACTGATAGACAATTTTCCTTGTTTTCATGTTGTCCTAATACTTGCACATGGAGTAAATTCAGCCTAGGCCTACGTACAGCAAGCACATTCTAGTCGCTCTGTTGATCCTTGTATGTTAGAGGAGCATTCCAGCTAGGTGTACAGCTACAGGAGTAAGGGAGAGTTACTGGTTCCGTACCGGTTATGGGAATTGTACCACTCGTTTTCAGCACCCGTTTAATGAACCAAAAGAAGAGATGGTTCTACCCAAAAAATAGATGCTTTCACCAAAAGAAAAGATGGCTTGAGTGACAAAGAATTAAAGTACCAACATTTTTTTCATAATTATGACAAGTTACTCAGATTTAAAAAAAATAAAATCTGTTTTTTCTTACAGGATGGCAGATGGAAAGTGTACACTACAACGAAGACTACAGACAGTAGCTATTTTGTTGTTGAAATAATTCGGGTTTTTTGTTGAGAATTCTTTTGCAAGTCTCATTTCTTTTTTTTTGGTAGAATCAATCGGGTTTTTTTGCTAGAAGTAGAAGCATCTATTTTGTGGGTGGAAACATCCGATTTTTTTTTGTTGGAATATCTTTTGCTAACTAAGCAATGTTTTTGGTGAAAGCATCTATTCTTTTGGTGATTTAGTGTATTGCCCTCGTTTTCCCAGAAAACGGGTGATGATACGGAGCCAATGACTATGTAGCATGAAAGCTAGGGTAGTCTAAGGGAATCAACTCGCTGAAACGAAAACGGCGGATCAACACCATGCGGCGGCTAGGTGAAAAAGAATCAATTTTTAACGCTTTTTGATGTTATTTTACATAATTGTGTTTTGGGTGACACTGTATCTGAATACGCAAAGATTAGATGCAATCTTGTTTTGTCACAAAGTTCACTGACCTGCGATCCAGCCAAGTGTAGAGCAAACAGTCTCAGCCTCACCGTGTGTATGGCTTCTATATATTATTTTATATCTATATACGGCTTGTGTGTGTGTGTGTGTGTGTGTGTGTGTGTGTGTGTGTGTGTGTGTGTCTGTCTGTGTGTGTGTGTGTGTGTCTGTCTGTCTGTCTGTGTGTTCGTGATGCACGGCCAAATTCTCGATGGATCTGCTTCAAATTTGGTGGGCATATTCAGGTAGACCCCGGACACAATCTGGTCGATGAAAATTTTGAACACGTGCTCTAAGCGCGGCGCGGTGAACCGATTTTGGTTTTTCTGTTCATTCATTCAGATCCATTCCCAGTAACTCTTCCTTATCTTCTCCAGTGTTTTGCGCGTTTATCTCCCTTCCTTCGTGTGGCGTCAATCACGTACGGTATTTGCAAGAATACTGAATGAGAAAGAGCTTCTTCAAAATCTGAAGTTTGATCTTCCGATCACAGCTACGGTATCATCCTCAACTCAGGTCAAAATGAGTACGGCTCATTCTCTGAGATAACTGGCGATAGCCGTTGAGCGATGACTGATCAGAATGCTACGGTATGACAAGCTGCTTCAGATATTCCCGTTACTATTTTTAGATGGTCACTGTCCACAACGCTTTCCTTACACCCGTTGTCTTCACTGTAAAAGTACCCCCCGCGGGTTAGGGGGAGTCCCATATTGGTTGGGACTAGAAAGAATTTACCCGATGCTAACCAGCATGTCGTAAGAGGCGACTAACGGTTCTGTTTCTTCTCTTCTTTTGTCTTATTTCTGCCTTACCAGTCCTTTCACCTATATTTCCTTCCAAGAAAACTCTCCCTACTATTCCCTGCAGTTTTCCAATTCTTTTCTTGTTGTCTTATTTCTACCTGACTGGATCCATCACCTTTATTTCACTTACCAAAAGTCTTCTTTTCCACATCCTTATTTCTCTGCACCCCGCATGTCGTATGAGGCGACTGACGGATTCTGTTTCTCCTTTAACCCTTGTTAAGTGGTTCTTGTATAGAATATAGTCAATGTTTGTAAAGATTTTAGTCAAGCAGTATGTAAGAAATGTTTAGTCCTTTGTACTGGAAACTTGCATTCTCCCAGTAAGGTCATATATTGTACTACGTTGCAAGCCCCTGGAGCAATTTTTTGATTAGTGCTTTTGTGAACAAGAAACACTTACCAAGTGGCTCTATCCCATCTCCCCCCTTTCCCCTATCCCATCTCCCCCCTTTCTTTCGTCGCGATATAACCTTCGTGGTTGAAAACGACGTTAAACACCAAATAAAGAAAGAAAGACTGTAAAAGTGCAAAGGTCGAATCTATTTATAGGCACGCGAAAAATCCACTGTCATCTATCTCTATATATCTCTATATATATATATATCTATATATATATATATATACGACTTGTGTCTGTGTGTGTGTCTGTGTGTCTGTGTGTGTGTCTGTGTATTTGTGTGTTCGACATGCACGGCCAAAGTTCTCGATGGATCTGCTTCAAATTTGGTGGGCATATTCAGGTAGACCCGGGACACGACACAACCTGGTCGATATTTCAACACGTGCTCTCAGCGCGCAGCGCTGAACCGATTTTGGTTCGACCTCAGCTATTTTGGTTCCATCTCAGCTACCCGGGCCCCCATACCGACACACCATAGCCGCTACACCACATCACAACGCCAAAGTTCTCGGTGGATCTTTTTCAAATTTGGACACCGTATTCAGCTACACCCCGGACACAATATCATCGATGAGATATTTCAACACGTGCTCTCAGCGCGCAGCGCTGAACTGATTTTGGGTTTTGTGTTCATTTCACCATTATAAGTAACTCTTCCTTATCTTCTCCAGTGTTTGGCGTTTATCTCCCTTCCTTCGTGTGGCTTTCCCGTTCAGTTGTAAGTTACTACTATTTTTAGAATGTCACTGCGCTGTCCACTGCGCTGAGCGTCTTCGGATATTCCCGGCGTTCTGTTACTGTTACTATTTTTAGAAGGTCAACGCAGTGTACAGAACGTAAATTGGACCCGTAAATTATCCTCACTGTAAAAGTGCAAAGGTCGAATCAATTTATAGCCACGCGAAAAATACACTGTCATCTATCTCTCTATAGATACGGCTTCTCTGTGTTTTTTTGTGTGTGTGTGTGTGTGTGTGTCTCTATATGAGCAACACCTGTGCATTCTTCAGTTCTGTTTGTGATGTGGTCTGGCGGCTTTTGTGTAATTTTATGTACTGGCCTTCCTTTGAGAAGCCATAACTTGCTCAGTCCTGTTTGAGTGGAGTTCGCCTCCAAAGGTGATTAACACGGTTACATTCGTCGACAAGGATGGGACTCGATATGGTCAGGAATGGCATTATGGCCACTGAATCATTTTCGTGCTGTTCCCATTCCACGAATCTGGGAGGGACCTAAACTTGGCGGGTCCATTGTTCGGACCCGGCGAAGCCGGCGTACGGCTCTAAGTACTTCTTCCCGGCGAAGCCGGCTACCCGGCGAAGCGGGTATTCATTCTAGTATATATATATATATATCCCATGAGCTGCTTCTTTGTCTCTGTAATGCTACTATGGGTATATATGTTGTATTTTTCGGCTTCAATAAATACATAATGGGCTCAAAAAAATATATCATAGTACCGATTCCGGTTTGGCCGAGGAACTATACTTCTGCCTACACTTGACACTGCACCGAACATGTTTCAGTGGATTGATGAAGAGCATTGCTCACATGGCTAAACAAAAGAAAACACAACATTCACAGAGGACAAAACCATGATACGTATCTGTGGTATGCGATACAGTAAACAAAGCGTTTATCTTTACACTTTGGGTGCAGGTCGAGTAAAAAAAGAACAAAAGCGAAGAATCAACTGACAGTGACAACAAACGAACCTCGCTGTTCATTTGAGGTGAAGCTAGAGTAACCTCCCTTCCTCTGTCAGTCTGTGTGTTCCAACAAGCAAAGATGCACTGCGTGTTACGAGTGTACTTTTTTGACTGGCCGGTTCGCTTCATCATCCAGCACAGGCTGTTTCATCCATTTTTCGAGCATGTCCAACTTTTTTGCTTTACACTGACGTAAGTTCATGATTATTAGAAAGTATCGAAGAGCTCAGCAAACGTGTATTTCATCCTGATGGAGTAAAATCAGTCCAAACGGTATTCAACACGCAGTTTCAAGGAGCAGCCATTACACCGTTTTAGACAGAATTGACGCTACCGGTATGGGTTGATTAACGCAAGCACGATCGAACAAATTAACTAAGAGATATATTTCACGAACATGAAATGACTGCTTAAATCTAAAGGAAGTTATTCAGTAAAATGTTAGTTTATTTTCGTAATTCTACACTCCAACACAAAAATTAAACTAGAATTGGGATCCGAGTTAACCAAACCGGTGTTGGCAACCGTAGCCCGGAACTGTGACCTTGGACGGACTCAGAACCTAAATCGAAACTGTCTTTGATTCAATGAAAACTTTCATTGTGTGTGCTTTCTTTACTATCTTGAAACTAAAATGCATTCAAAAGCAAATCGAACAGTGGTTTGAATGTAGATTTAACACACATTTACGGATGCACTTGTTTGCACTTTATTTCTTCAGCGACGTGGCTTTAGCATGGGGTAGTGAAGAGGAACACACCTCGCTGGCTCACCTATTTTACACACCACAGACAACTACAGTGCTTTATTGTGGTCCACGTTGTTTTTGGTGTACGCATGGGATATACAGCTTACAACACTCGTGTTTTTTTATATGGCTTGTATTTCAGTCAAGACCCAGCGGGAATATCATCGGGATTCACTCGCCAGAGGCTCGTGAATCCCTATGATATTCATCCGCTGGGTCTTGACTGAAATACAAGCCATATAAAAAAAACACTCGTGGTGTAACCTATATATATATATATATATATATATACGGCTTCTTTGTGTGTGTGTGTGTGTGTGTGTGTGTGTGTGGTGTGGTGTGGTGTAGTGTGGTGTGTGTGTGTGTGTGTGTGTGTGTGTGTGTGTGTGTGTGTGCAGAGTGTTTGCGTTGCGGTGAACCGCGGTGAATAAATACTCTGTTTCGCGATACGAATTACGAAAATAAACACTTTTTTGTTCGGCTCTACTTCTTTCACTTCCGCCACACAAAAGCAGCGCTTTTCTGCACAGTACTTTTCTGCACAGGTAGTACATCTAAGTATTGCAATTTGTGTACAAAATCCCTCCCATCTTCAAAATATTGCCACTAATATATATATACTACCCCTCCCATCGTAAATATTCGGCATCAAATTTGGTAGGCATATTCAGGTGGACCCCGGGCACGTGACAAACTGGTGGATGAAAATTGTCAACACGTGCTCTAAGCCGGCGAACCGCCACGCTGCATACTCTGTCTCGCGATTCACCCGGCGAAGCCGGTACGTATTCCTCTAGTCGTTTGATTTATGACTATACAGTAACGTGTATCGTACCATTCTTGGTCAACTGTATGGTACCGGTGGTACGATTCAGATAACTCGAGGTACGATATGCACGACTACATATAAATGTGTGTGTTTGTTGTGAACGGTTTTAAGAGACAAATGGATTGCGTGTGTTTTGTGTCACCAATGGGTACACGACATCAAGTGATGGTTTCACTTACATTTGCCACCATTGTGATGATTCCAGTGAATAGACACTTGACTGTCAAAACAGTGATTTGAAAGTGAATAGCCTGATTTTGCGTAAGTGTTGCCATGCTGTGTGCTGCAAATTTTGGACTGAAACGGTTTTGTTGTATTGTTTATATTTGAATAAAACAGGTCATGCCTATCGTACCTGCTGGTTATTGTTATAGTACCGGTGGTACGAATCCAGTGACCTGGTGGTACTTATTGAAGACCCAGTCTCTTGATTCGTACCTTTCGAAGGAAAAGAACAACATTGTGTGGTGTCTATTGTGTGTACCATAAACATACTATAAGGTAGAACCACATTGGCACTATGCAAGGTGCAAATAGCAGTGCTATGGGATATCATGCTTGTGACGCAGATGAGTTTTTTCTTAAGTGGTACGGAACCAGTAACTCTCCCTTACACAGGTAACTGGAAATCTAATTAAAAAATATCAGTCAACTTACGCCAGTAAGGTAAAGCAGGCAGTCCGGTATTTCAAAAATCCACAGTTGCTTTGGTTAGTCCAACAGCGCCATCACAGTCCAACAGCGCCATCACAGTGACAGTCACAGCACTTTCTCTGAAAATTGAGAGAAAAAAGGCACACACACAAAATTAACGACAACAACAGGAAGAACAACAAGACAAATCAAGACAGCTAGAGAACATAGGATCTAATTCTGTCCAATACACACTGATGGACTGCAGGCAAGGCACGCAAGAACGCACGCACGGGCATGCGAAAACACTCAGTCCGACTCTATGACAATGGTCAACGGTTTGTTTGTTTGTTTGATTAACGCCCAGTTCACCACGAAGGGTGATATCAGGGCGGTGCTGCTTTGACATTTAACGTGCGCCACACACAAGACAGAAGTCGCAGCACAGGCTTCATGTCTCACCCAGTCACATTATTCTGACACAGGACCAACCAGTCCTAGCACTAACCCCATAATGCCAGACGCCAGGCGGAGCAGCCACTAGATTGCCAAATTTAAAATCCGGCCGGGATTCGAACCCACGACCTCCCGCTCACTGGGCGGACGCCTTACCACTAGGCCACCGTGTTGCGGTATGGTCAACGGTACGTATTTCAATTCCTACAGATACTGCAGAAGACACAACAAGTACGTTACATTTTCGTCAAAACGCACCGTGCAACTCGACATCTGCCTACAACGGACTACAGCTACAACGCCGTATGTCCATGCAAGCCAGGTTACGACATGCTCACTGCAGCAGCGTTGGGTACTCAATACTGGACAATGGTCACAGCTGTATGACGGCTTACTAGCGCCAAAACTAAAAATTTTAACACGTGAAAGTGACTAATTTTCACGAGAAAATTACAATTATGACGTGAAAATTGTTAATTACTAATTTTCACGTGTTAATTTACTAATGTCTAATTTTCAGTTTTGGCTCGCCTCCTGACGGCTTACTAGTGCCAAAACTAAAAATTAGTAATTTTCACGCGTTAATTACTAATTTTCATGTGCCTCGTGACTGTGGAGGTTCAATGCGCATGCGCGACTGTTCCACCGGCCAGAGCGAAACATCCTTTGATTCGATACTTTTCTGGTCCATAGTTCTTCAATCCGATGCAATTTAACAGTAAGAGCTGAGCGCATGTGTAGATAACCGTGACATACAGCTGTCTGTCTGATAACTTGTTGAATAACGAATTCTATCGAAAGATATTTGTGAAAGTGTGTGAGTCTAGACCGCGAACAGAGCCGCTAGTGGTCGGACCTTCAGCACACGGCCGGCCAGACACCATTTTTCCTCTGTCGATTCGAAAATTTTCGGATCGATTGTCCTTCACTAATACACTACAAAGCAGATGTATGAGTGTAGTAGTGGAAATAAATATGAGGTACGACTGTCTGCCCGACAACTTGTCGAATAAAGAATTATGTTGAAAGATATATGTGAAAGTGTGAGACCACAGCCGATCAAAAGTCCGTCTGCTAAAAACAGCTTCGAATCAAAAGTTTTCGGGGTCGATTATTCTTTTCTAAGATCCCTAAAACAACGTTTAAAGGTACTGAACTTGTCAAATCCAGGTGCACGGAGCCCCTGGGGCTCTTAGTCATACCTCAGGCAGCTATCTGTTAGAAGAACTACCAAGTTTCATTGACTTGCACCCCGCAAAGAGTCAAGAACTGCGATTTTTTTACGAATTAATTTCGTACTCGGACCCGGCTGGTCTTGACCTATTTTTGGATCTAAATTTAGATCAGGTAGATCACCACATCATGCACAAAAAGACACGTCACTAGCAAACTATGTCAGACGTCATCATGAGTTTGTGTAAAACAAAATGGAGGCCGGAATCACTCAGTTGAATCGAACTCCGACCAAGCACCACGAAATAACTAGGTTAATTTATGCACTCGCGTGAACGAGAAACTGTCGAGCTTCACAGATGTCGTCGTTGGGTAGTTTTGGGTTTGTTTTACTACCATAGGAGGAGTTTTTGAACTGTAAATACACTCAGCTGCTCTGAACAAAAACGCAAAACGAAGGCGAGGCGGCTGTGAGCTGCACTGTGCCTTTAAAGGACAGCGGCACTATTGTAGAAAACTGTGACATGCATCTTCACGTCGGATAACTTGCTCGATAAGGCCTTCTATTCAAAGATATTTCAGAAATTGTGTGAGAGTGATGTTTGACGGACGTTCAGCGAGGGCTGACCGCATAATGCCATAAACATCGTAACGCAGTTTCAGCTAATTTTACAGGAGAGCCATCTGAAAGTTCGACATCTAAAATGAAATATTTCCTTGTTTCTATTGCCCAATGACAATGATTAGTGTCTTTGGAAACAGTGTTGTATACAATATTGTATTTTCGCCTTACGCGACTTGTTTTTAATCTGTTCTTAATTTATGATCATTACACAATAGGTTCCATGAAAATAAAACAAGTCGCGTAAGGCGAAAATACAATATTTAGTCAAGTAGCTGTCGAACTCACAGAATGAAACTGAACGCAATGCCATTTTTCAGCAAGACCGTATACTCGTAGCATCGTCAGTCCACCGCTCATGGCAAAGGCAGTGAAATTGACAAGAAGAGCGGGGTAGTAGTTGCGCTAAGAAGGATAGCACGCTTTTCTGTACCTCTCTTTGTTTTAACTTTCTGAGCGTGTTTGTAAACCAAACATATCATATCTATATGTTTTTGGAATCAGGAACCGACAAGGAATAAGATGAAAGTGTTTTTAAATTGATTTCGACAATTTAATTTTGATAATAATTTTTATATATTTAATTTTCAGAGCTTGTTTTTAATCCAAATATAACATATTTATATGTTTTTGGAATCAGAAAATGATGGAGAAGAGATGAACGTAAATGTGGATCGTTTTATAAATTTTTATTTTTTTTTACAATTTTCAGATTTTTAATGACCAAAGTCATTAATTAATTTTTAAGCCACCAAGCTGAAATGCAATACCAAAGTCCGGGCTTTGTCGAAGATTACTTGACCAAAATTTCAACCAATTTGGTTGAAAAATGAGAGCGTGACAGTGCCGCCTCAACTTTCACGAAAAGCCGGATATGACGTCATCAAAGACATTTATCAAAAAAATGAAAAAAACGTTCGGGGATTTCATACCCAGGAACTCTCATGTCAAATTTCATAAAGATCGGTCCAGTAGTTTAGTCTGAATCGCTCTACACACACACACACACACACACAGACACGCACATACACCACGACCCTCGTTTCGATTCCCCCTCGATGTTAAAATATTTAGTCAAAACTTGACTAAATATAAAAAGGAGGGGGTGGTAATACAGAAGATGTAAAACAGGCACGGGAGAAGAGAAATAAGCATAATGTAAAAAGAAAAGAAGAAGACTTGGAGCGCCAATATTTGAAGAGAGTGGATCTCATTACAATAATAATAAATGCACAGAAGACACACACGCACAGTCAGTTATTGCGTTTTGCGATCGGAGAAAAAAGTGTTGTTTTGCCATAAATGAAAAGTTCCAGTAACATAGCATTCTTGTTTGTTTTGGGTTTTTTAATTCAGTAAACTCGTAACGTTAAACCCCACGGCAAGATTGTGGTAATAACATCAAAGCAAATGCAACATCATTTTGTCATGATTACACACATAGTTTACATCATAGCATGCAAACATACACACACACACACACACACACACACACACACACACACACACACACACACACACACACACACACACACACACACACACACACACACACGCACACAAACGCACATCATTATCGCAATAGCAGCATTAATAACTTCAACTACAAGACTTACCCTGTCCATAATGAAATACAAGTAGTCCTTTACACTCGACAGCGGAGAAGTTCTTCCTTTACAGCACTTTCGAGTCCAAGGCAAAAGTAAATATCCACGTCAGTTAATCACAGTAATCCAAGCAATCAAGTTACTGCGAATGTCGAATACAACTCAAGCAGTATTCAAATTAACAAAAGTCTGATCGTTTGTGAAGCTCAAAACACGTTTCTTCTTCGACAGACTCAAATGCGAATGATGATTCCGAAACCATCAGTTGGCCTTTTATCTACACGAATTCCTCCTACAGGGTAAGCGGGCACAACCACTTATCTACATGGTCAGTCGGGTAAGCTCCTCCCCCATCCCGCCCCACACCCCCTGAATTCAGCAGTCTGATTGGAGCTCTACACAAGGACTCCTGTGATTGGCTCTGCTCTTCGGTCACCGTTGTGTTCTCATTCCGCTGTGGCTTGCCTCTACAGGCTCTACAGCTATTGAGCCTTCCTCCTATCACGGTCCGATGGACAAAAAAACCCACTGCTCCCATCATACATAGCCTGTGGTCACTAACTTGCAAAATCAAGGTTCCCGCGATAAAATCGACACAAAATCAGAATAACTAAATCGAAACATGTATAGCATTTCATTAGACAGAACACATCTGCACCCAAAACAGTAAATGTTTTGTACATATCTTGTCTCACATGCTGAGCGGTGTATGTGTCAATCGTCTCAGAAGCCATAGCAGACAGTTTTTGAAGCCGTTTTAGCGGCTAATGAGACACAAAATTGTACATTTGAGTAACTCGTTAACGCAGTGTCTTCAAACTTTCAGTGATTTGTGCTAACACATGTCGTCAACTACACACGGAATCTCAAGTCATGTGATATATTAGTTCTGCTGTTATGCGATATACCAGAAAGAGTTTTAAAAATAAAGATGTGCAATAACAATAACAATAACAATAACAGCACTTTATTGTCCATTAAAATATTACATAAAAATGGAAATTTTTCTTCGGCACACCCTGCCTGCCTGTAAACGATTATAACAACAATTGTATAGGACGACACACATAAAACATAAAACATAAAACATAGGTTCACAATCACAGAACAGAAAACGATTGAACAGAAAACAAAAATAGCATGCATTTAGAACAATGAAAGCTTCAATTTACCCTGAAATTTAATACAGTTTCAACAATGGCTGTTCACAGCGCACTTGTTTAAACGCACACAAAAATGCTTGGAAAATGCTTTTTCGAGAGCCATTGATCAGTTAAGCGTGTCGGCAGTGAGCTTTGCTAGGCGTAGGCCGCCTTTTGAGAAAATTAGTCGACTTCTTAAAAACTACTTTCGCGTTGAAATACTCATACCATCCATGTCTGATAAAATATGTACATGAAATTTGAGCTTGTCTGTTATTGTTCTTGAAGATATCAACAAATTAATTTGTTTTGATGAGTCAGCAAAAACCTACCATTAATTTAAGAACTCTTTCTGACCTGACAAATACCAGCAGACCTAATGTCTCAAATGACTTGACATTTCGTATGTACTTTACGGCGTGTGTTAGCACACATCTCCAAAAGTGTGAAGGCAATGCATTAGCGACATTCTCAAATGTACAATTGTGTGTCTCATAACCCGCTAAAACGGCTTCAAAAACTGCCTTTTATGCTGAGCGGTGTAGGTGTCAATCCTCTCAGCATGCCATAGCGTCCATGTTGGACAAGATATGTGAACAAAATTGACTGATTTGGATGCAGATTTGATTGTTCTGTCTACGGACATGCTAAACATGTTTCGTTTGAGCAGTTCTGATGTTGTGTCAATTTTAACGCGGTAACCTTGATTTTGCGAATTTGATTTTGGGGGTGTCTGTGTTGTAGGTTCCACTGTATTGACACTACGTCATGTAAACTCAAGCTGTTTTCTGAATAGGTTAGAGGAATAAACGGCCTTTCCAGTCATAACTGTTTTTACGATAAACAGCCTCATCAGAGAGATTTGCCCTCAAACGCATCTGTGTAGTTTTTTTATGACGCGTAGTGTAGAATCTGTGGATAAACTATGCGTGCAATAATTCAAAACCCTATTCTCAAAAAACAAGGGGGGGGGGGGGGGGGTGAAGGGGGAGGCTAAAACGTTAGAGGGCACCTTCGGCTTTAAATCACTGAAACTTTACTCAGGTCCAATAACACGAAATTAGCACAGTACAGCAATTAAGCGGCTAACACCAGTCAACTGAGTGAATATCTTCAACGCCGGGTGCCAAGCAGTCTGTGTGCACTTGTCACCTCCTTGTCAAGGAATTGTCCAGTACGCGCTGTGGGCACCGATGTCAGTCGAGCGAGAGATGAAGGAACTCGTCACCTGTACGTGTCAGTCGAGCGAGAGATGAAGGAACTCGTCACCTGTACATGTCAGTCGAGCAAGAGATGATCGAACTCGTCACCCATACATGTCAGCCTTGGTAGTCAAGCGAGGCAGACCCCACTGGCCATCATTTTAATGAAGTCAAACTTGTTTGCACAGATGTCCTTGATTCAGTGGAACCCCCGTTTAAGACCTCCGAAAGCTCTGAGAAGTTCAGGTCTTTGCCAGAAGGGAGTCTTAAAACGGGAGTACATTTACCTTTACAGAGGTTATAAACAAATAATCCGAAAAAACAAGGTCTTAGAAAGCGGGACGTCTCAGTAAAAACAAGGTCTTAGAAAGCGGGACGTCTCAGTAAAACCAAGGTCTTAGAAAGCGGGACGTCTCAGTAAAAACAAGGTCTTAGAAAGCGGGACGTCTCAGTAAAAACAAGGTCTTAGAAAGCGGGACGTCTCAGTAAAAACAAGGTCTTAGAAAGCGAGACGTCTCAGTAAAAACCAAGGTCTTAGAAAGCGGGACGTCTCAGTAAAAACCAAGGTCTTAGAAAGCGGGACGTCTCAGTAAAAACAAGGTCTTAGAAAGCGGGACGTCTCAGTAAAAACAAGGTCTTAGAAAGCGGGACGTCTCAGTAAAAACAAGGTCTTAGAAAGCAGGACGTCTCAGTAAAAACAAGGTCTTAGAAAGCGGGACGTCTCAGTAAAAACAAGGTCTTAGAAAGCGGGACGTCTCAGTAAAACCAAGGTCTTAGAAAGCGGGACGTCTCAGTAAAACCAAGGTCTTAGAAAGCGGGACGTCTCAGTAAAAGCAAGGTCTTAGAAAGCGGGACGTCTCAGTAAAACCAAGGTCTTAGAAAGCGGGACGTCTCAGTAAAACCAAGGTCTTAGAAAGCGGGACGTCTCAGTAAAAACAAGGTCTTAGAAAGCGGGACGTCTCAGTAAAAACAAGGTCTTCGAAAGGGGGACGTCTCAGTAAAAACAAGGTCTTAGAAAGCAGGACGTCTCAGTAAAACCAAGGTCTTAGAAAGCGGGACGTCTCAGTAAAACCAAGGTCTTAGAAAGCGGGACGTCTCAGTAAAACCAAGGTCTTAGAAAGCGGGACGTCTCAGTAAAAGCAAGGTCTTAGAAAGCGGGACGTCTCAGTAAAACCAAGGTCTTAGAAAGCGGGACGTCTCAGTAAAAACAAGGTCTTAGAAAGCGGGACGTCTCAGTAAAAACAAGGTCTTAGAAAGCGGGATGTCTCAGTAAAAACAAGGTCTTAGAAAGCAGGACGTCTCAGTAAAAACCAAGGTCTAAGAAAGCGGGACGTCTCAGTAAAAACCAAGGTCTTAGAAAGCGGGATGTCTCAGTAAAAAACAAGGTCTTCGAAAGCGGGACGTTTCAGTAAAAACCAAGGTCTTAGAAAGCGGGACGTCTCTGTAAAAACCAAGGTCTTAGAAAGCGGGACCTCTCAGTAAAAACAAGGTCTTAGAAAGCGAGACGTCTCAGTAAAAAGAAGGTCTTAGAAAACGGGACGTGTCAGTAAAAACAAGGTCTTAGAAAGCGGGACGTGTCAGTAAAAACAAGGTCTTAGAAAGCGGGACGTCTCAGTAAAAACAAGGTCTTAGAAAGCGGGACGTCTCAGTAAAAACAAGGTCTTCGAAAGCGGGACGTCTCAGTAAAAACAAGGTCTTAGAAAGCGGGACGTCTCAGTAAAAACAAGGTCTTAGAAAGCGGACGTCTCGGTAAAACCAAGGTCTTAGAAAGCGGGACGTCTCAGTAAAAACATGGTCTTAGAAAGCGGGACGTCTCAGTAAAAGCAAGGTCTTAGAAAGCAGGACGTCTCAGTAAAAACAAGGTCTTAGAAAGCGGGACGTCTCAGTAAAAACAAGGTCTTAGAAAGCGGACGTCTCAGTAAAACCAAGGTCTTAGAAAGCGGGACGTCTCAGTAAAACCAAGGTCTTCGAAAGCGGGACGTCTCAGTAAAAACAAGGTCTTAGAAAGCGGGACGTCTCAGTAAAACCAAGGTCTTAGAAAGCGGGACGTCTCAGTAAAAACAAGGTCTTTGAAAGCGGGACGTCTCAGTAAAAACAAGGTCTTAGAAAGCGGGACGTCTCAGTAAAACCAAGGTCTTCGAAAGCGGGACATCTCAGTAAAAACAAGGTCTTAGAAAGCAGGACGTCTCAGTAAAACCAAGGTCTTAGAAAGCGGGACGTCTCAGTAAAACCAAGGTCTTAGAAAGCGGGACGTCTCAGTAAAACCAAGGTCTTAGAAAGCGGGACGTCTCAGTAAAAGCAAGGTCTTAGAAAGCGGGACGTCTTAGTAAAACCAAGGTCTTACAAAGCGGGACATCTCAGTAAAACCAAGGTCTTAGAAAGCGGGACGTCTCAGTAAAACCAAGGTCTTAGAAAGCGGGACGTCTCAGTAAAAACAAGGTCTTAGAAAGCGGGACGTCTCAGTAAAAACAAGGTCTTAGAAAGCGGGACGTCTCGGTAAAACCAAGGTCTAAGAAAGCGGGACGTCTCAGTAAAAACCAAGGTCTTAGAAAGCGGGACGTCTCAGTAAAAAAAACAAGGTCTTCGAAAGCGGGACGTCTCAGTAAAAACCAAGGTCTTAGAAAGCGGGACGTCTCTGTAAAAACCAAGGTCTTAGAAAGCGGGACCTCTCAGTAAAAACAAGGTCTTAGAAAGCGAGACGTCTCAGTAAAAACAAGGTCTTAGAAAACGGGACGTCTCAGTAAAAACAAGGTCTTAGAAAGCGGGACGTCTCAGTAAAAACAAGGTCTTAGAAAGCGGGACGTCTCAGTAAAACCAAGGTCTTAGAAAGCGGGACGTCTCAGTAAAACCAAGGTCTTAGAAAGCGGGACGTCTCAGTAAAAACAAGGTCTTCGAAAGCGGGACGTCTCAGTAAAAACAAGGTCTTAGAAAGCGGGACGTCTCAGTAAAAACAAGGTCTTAGAAAGCGGGATGTCTCAGTAAAAACAAGGTCTTCGAAAGTGGGACGTCTCAGTAAAAACAAGGTCTTAGAAAGCGGGACGTCTCAGTAAAAACAAGGTCTTAGAAAGCGGGACGTCTCAGTAAAAACAAGGTCTTAGAAAGCGGGACGTCTCAGTAAAACCAAGGTCTTAGAAAGCGGAACGTCTCAGTAAAAAGCAAGGTCTTACAAAGTGGGACGTCTCAGTAAAACCAAGGTCTTAGAAAGCGGGACGTCTTAGTAAAAAGCAAGGTCTTAGAAAGCGGGACGTCTCAGTAAAACCAAGGTCTTAAAAGCGGGACGTCTCAGTAAAACTAAGGTCTTAGAAAGCGGGACGTCTCAGTAAAACCAAGGTCTTACAAAGCGGGACGTCTCAGTAAAAACATGGTCTTACAAAGCGGGATGTCTCATTAAAACCAAGGTCTTAGAAAGCGGGACGTCTCAGTAAAAAACAAGGTCTTAGAAAGCGGGACGTCTCAGTAAAACCAAGGTCTTACAAAGCGGGACGTCTCAGTAAAACCAAGGTCTTAGAAAGCGGGACGTCTCAATAAAAAGCAAGGTCTTAGAAAGCGGGACGTCTCAGTAAAACCAAGGTCTTAGAAAGCGGGACGTCTCAGTAAAAACAAGGTTTTAGAAAGCGGGACGTCTCAGTAAAAACAAGGTCTTAGAAAGCGGGACGTCTCAGTAAAAACAAGGTCTTAGAAAGCGGGACGTCTCAGTAAAAACAAGGTTTTCGAAAGCGGGACGTCTTAGTAAAAACAAGGTCTTCGAAAGCGGGACGTCTCAGTAAAAAGCAAGGTCTTAGAAAGCGGGACGTCTCAGTAAAACCAAGGTCTTAGAAAGCGGGACGTCTCAGTAAAAACAAGGTCTTAGAAAGCGGGACGTCTCAGTAAAAACATGGTCTTAGAAAGCTTGATGTCTCAGTAAAACCAAGGTCTTAGAAAGCGGGACGTCTCAGTAAAAACAAGGTTTTAGAAAGCGGGACGTCTCAGTAAAACCAAGGTCTTAGAAAGCGGGACGTCTTAGTAAAAACAAGGTCTTAGAAAGCGGGACGTCTCAGTAAAAACAAGGTCTTAGAAAGCGGGACGTCTCAGTAAAAAAAGGGGTCTTGAAAGGGAGAGGGGGGGGGGGGAGGGGGGTCCTCTGATAATCCTGCATTATCGCAATACAGATCATGTGCCTAATAAGCCCCTGATGCCTTGGTGGACGTTAGACAACGTTATCCTGTTGTCTGAGGGATGAAGATTGGGGTGTAGTAAAGTTCATCACAGAAAAGCTGACACATCTTTGAACATGCAACACTGTCACTGAGATAATCCCCACATGCGTGAAGACTGACGATAAGATAGCGTGCTGGTTCATGTTGATAGTGGAGGTAGCCTACAAACGACACTATAGTGTGCTTTTGTGTTAGAGATCAAAACTGAACAAGGATATAATATGAGACTTGATCTCAGATAAAACTTACCGTGTGCTTAATCAAAAAACAAGAAAGGTAAGTTGTGGGTTGTGGGCAGTCTCTTTGTTTTTTGGATTTACCGTGTGCTTGCATGTTTGATTGTGTTTGTGTTTGTATTTGTGGTGGTGGTGGTGGTGGTGCAAACAGTATCTGGTTTAAACATAAGTTTATTTTAACAAGGGTTACAATCATGACATGTATACAAAGTTCACAGAAACAGCAAACAGTATAGCTGGCCGATAAGAAGGCTTGAACATGAGTCATGGTGTTTTACTCACGTACCTTCACTTTATACAGTACACGTATATATAATTATGTAAGAAAGCAGCAACAAGCTTGGTAGCAGCTTACGGAATATCATATGAAATTATTTTTGTGTATGCGTTTGTTCAAAGTGTTTTTATTTGCTAATCAAAACAACAAGAAAGATTTCATGTACATATTACATTTAGGGGACGTTTCATTGACAGAACGGAAAATTTACTAGAACATCGATCTATCGATTCTTGAGTGGACAAACACAATGCACAACAGACAAATCGTGATTAGCTATAATGGTGAACACACGAACAATTACCATCATTTGTTTTGCGCCTTCAAAGATATTAGTATATGGTAGTAAACAACAAAACAAAAACAAAAATATTTGCTGACATTAATATCTAAAATATGTTTATTTCTTGTCTGCTTCTTTCTTACTTTCTTTCTTCTGTTTGCTTGTCTGTCTTCTTGCTTCTATTGTTGTTGGTTCGTTGGGTTCTTTCTTTCGTTCTATCTGTCTGTCTCTCTTGCTTTTATTGTTGTTGGTTCGTTGGGTTCTTTCTTTCGTTCTATCTGTCTGTCTTCTTGCTTTTACTGTTGTTGGTTCGTTGGGTTCTTTCTTTCGTTCTATCTGTCTGTCTCTCTTTCTTTCTGGCTGTCTGTTTTTCTTTCTGTTTGTTTATTTGTGTGTTTGTTATAGCTAACTCCACAACAGAGGAGAAGGCGATGACGTGTAATGAAGGCAACGATGCATGTCTGTGGTAGTTTTGACATTCCTAGGAGCGACAAGAAGTCTTTCTTTCTGTCTGGCTGTTTTCTTTCTCTGTTTTATTTGCTTGTTTGTGATGGCTGATTCTATCAAAGAGGAGGAGACGATGACGTGTAACTAAGGCAACGATGCGTGTCTGTGGTGGTTTTGACATTCCCAGGAGCGACAATGGCGACGCGTCACGCTTGACCTGACGTCACCAGTCTGTGAAGATGAGGAAGAGGTGTTGTTGACACAGCTGTCTAACTCTACCTGTGATGTTTGTCATTCCCACGAAGCTCGTCACGCTGGACCAACCCCCCCCCCCCCCCCCCCCAAAAAAAAAAAAAAAAAAAAAACACCACCCTCTCTTTTTTGATTGTAGTACATAGAAAGTACTGTGTTCGTTATTGATCTGTTGAATTCTTGACAAGAAAACTTCAACTTCTCTCTATGTCTTTGGTTTTAGAGCTATTGTGTGTGACATACATGTATTAGTAAGCTCTTTGATAATACACAGAACCCGATCTTAATTAAACATTAAGTGAAAGAAAGGCAAACTCTTTTGAACCCAAAATATGTCTTTTTTCAACGCGTTTGTTGCACACAAATCTGTGAATAAACTACGCGTGCAATAATTCAAACCCCTTTTTTTCAGAAACAAAAAGGAGGGGGCGGGGGGGTGTGTAAAGGGGGGAGTCTAAAAAGATAAGCGGCACTTTCGGCCATAAGTCACTGAAGCTCTCAAGTCCAATAAGACGAAATTAGCACAGTACAGCAATTAGGCGGCTAACACCAGTGAGGGATAATCTTCAACGTCGGTTGCCAAGGAGTCTGTGAGCACTTGTTACCTCCTTGTCAAGGAATAATCCACTACGCCCTGCAGGCACAGTTGTCAATTAAGCGAGAGATAAACGAACTCGTTACCTACATGTCAGCCGTTGGTGATCAAAGGAGGCAGACCCCCTGGCCATCAAAGTCAATCGGGGTAAAAACGGTCAGGGGGGGGGGGGGGGTTGTGAAGAGGATGGGGGGTTGGGGAGGTGGGCTATAACGGTTAAGCGGCACCTTCGGCTATATTTCACTCAAACTCTACTCAGGTCCAATAAGACGAAATTAGCATAGTACAGCAGGCGGCTAACACCAGTGAGTCAAAATCTTTAACGCCGGGTGCCAAGCAGGTTTTGCTGAGCACTTGTTACCTCCTTGTCAAGGAATTGTCCACTTGGCACTGTGGGCACCGTGGTCAATTTAGCGAGAGATAAACAAACTCGTCACCTACATGTCAGCCGTTTGTGGTCTCGCATTGCTTTTTATGGGCAAAGAAGGCTGTCCTCTTGCGTTGTTACTCCATTGTTTATCTAACCAAACATTCTTTAAATCGCATCTACTCGGTCGAAAGGCAGCCCCATCCAAGAATGTGACACAACAAGCCGAATCTATTAAACCACGTAATCAACTTACCCACATTGCACCAGTTAGCGTATCCCTTTCCTATATAATACTTATTAACCTTGCCAGCTATCTGATCTGCCTTGCTGGCGACATTCACCCGAACCCTGGACCGCCACGAACTAAGAAACCTAGCGAGCTATCTGTTATACACATAAATGCTAGAAGTATCAGAAACAAATTAGATATAATAGAAACAGAGACTAGTACCCACGATATTATAACGATCTCAGAGACATGGCTTTCGGAGACCACTTCTAACTACGACATTCATCTTAACGGTTATCACCCCCCAATTCGTAAAGACAGACCTAACGACCCCCACGGCGGGGTAGCAGTATACGTGAAAAACAGTCTTGTGTGCAAACCAAGGCATGACCTTCTGATCCCCCAGCTTGAGGCCGTATGGGTTGAAACTAGATTAAACCAGGATACGCTGTTAATAGGTACATTTTATAGGCCGCCTAACTCTAATGTAGAATACTGGAAACTCATCGATCAGTCAATTAAAAATATCGCCGCTTCAGAGCATATGTTTATTATTCTTGGTGATTTTACAAACAACCCGTCGCAGCATCTTCTTGATATTATCACTTTAAACAGTCTACAACAACTAGTTACACTTCCGACCCGCGTTACAGAAACAACATCGTCATGCATTGACCTTATTCTTACCTCGAGTGTAGACATCGTGCAAAGCATTAACGTTCTACCCCCTATTTGCAGCGACCATTCTGTGCCATGTGCGACAATCAAAAAACACATACATAAAACTCCTGCATCTAAAAGAACAATATTTAACTATTCCAAATTAAACAAAGAAAAATTCCTTATCGAATTGAGGAAAATCGACTGGATGAACATTGCAACGCTACACACTGTCAACGAAGCTGCCAGGTCATTTTCCGAAAAGCTGTTAAGTGTCGCAAGACTATGCATGCCAGTAAAGACAATAACTGTTCGCGATCAAGACGCACCATGGATGACAGAGGAAATTATAAAACTACGCGACAAAAAAAGATCAGTTCATGATACAGCAGTGCGACTAAACACACCTGAGGCCTGGGAACACTTTCGTATGACTCGCAATAATTATACTGACACAATTCGTAATCGGAAATTATAATATATAAAGGAATTAGACAAAAAAGTATCCAGTGGAGATAACTTTGGCACTAAAAATTGGTGGAAACTAGTTAAATCATTCTTATCAAAGAAAGGATCAAACCCCAATGAAATTCCTCCTTTGACGTCAAACGGAACAACCTACTATACTAACCTAGAAAAAGCAAACTTGTTCAACGACTTCTTTATCCAACAGTCCATTGTCGAAGACGATATGTCAGACATTCCTGAAGTACCAAGGCTTCCTTGCAGAATAAACAATCTCACACTTTCAGTCGAAGAAGTTAAAAATACGATTAACAAACTAGACAAAACAAAAGCAGTCGGTCCAGACGAAATCCACAATCGAATTTTAATTGAGAGCTGCGAAGTGATTTGTGACAGCCTAACTGCACTGTTTAATCGGTCTTTACATGAAGGACTTTTTCCGTCAGTTTGGAAAATAGCCCACGTTTCACCAGTTCATAAAAAGGGGAACAAAGATACATGTAGTAATTATCGTCCAATCTCCCTCCTAAGCTGTGTTGGCAAAACACCAGAGAAATGTATATAAATTCATGTCTTTGACTACTTAACACAAAACAATATCATTACAGAGTCGCAGTCCGGTTTCATCCCTGGAGACTCAACTGTTTACCAGCTTCTTACAATATACAATGACATATGCAAATCACTCGATAATAGAATAACTACCCAAGCAATCTTCTTTGATATATCCAAAGCATTCGATAGAGTTTGGCACCGGGGCTTATTGCATAAACTCGAAGCCGCTGGAATTAATGGGCCATTATTAAACTGGTTTACAGACTACCTAACAGATCGAAAGCAAGCAGTTGTATTAAAAGGCAGTAAATCAACTTATCTTCCAGTAGTAGCGGGAGTTCCTCAAGGTTCAGTGCTTGGACCCTTGCTCTTCCTAATTTATGTAAACGACATTGTACGTGATATAGAATCTACGATTAAGCTTTTTGCTGACGACACTAGCATGTACTTGTCTTTAGCCAATCACAACATCCGTGCCGAAATTTTAAACTCAGATCTTGAAAAAATTGTAAATTGGGCAGAAACATGGAAGGTAGCATTTAACCATGCAAAAACTGAATTGGTGAACTTTTGTACACAAAGAACCCCTGATATCGCAGATCTAAACTTTGGCAATACCATCCTTGAAAGTTCCCAAAATCACAAACACTTAGGAATAATAATACAAAACAACTGTAAATGGGATGAAAATCTAAAATCTCTTGTTGCAAAGTGCACAACTCTCGTAGCTTGCTTGCGCGCGTACATACAAATACAGACTGAGTCGAAAATCATTGGAAATTATGTTTGAATCCTTCATTCTACCACACTTTGATTATTGCGACATAATATGGGACAATTGTAGCAAAACCCTAACAGATGAACTCGAACAGTTAAACCTAGATGCAATACGAACAATCATCGGAGCTGTCCGCGGAACCAGTCACTTTAAGCTTTACGGAGAATCTGGACTCCAATCATTATCTGAAAGGCGTAACCGTCATAAACTAACAATGTTCCATAAAATTACTCACGACAAGACCCCCCCATACCTACAAGCAGCACTCCCACCTCTCGTAGCAGCCAACAACCCCTACCACAGACGCCGCCCCTTAGAACGAAGTATACCCCCACATCGAACAGAAACGTACAAAACATCCTTTTTTCCTTCGACAACAGTACTCTGGAACCAACTACCTGAACAAATACAGTTAACCGACTCCCTCGGGGAATTTAAACATTACTTAACAAAAGACGACACACAAATTCCCGTTTACTTCTACAGTGGCAGTCGACAAACACAAATAATCCACACAAAAATGAGACTTAATATCAGCGATCTAAAGAAAGACTTAGTTGAGCGACACCTTGCGGAAAATAGCGTATGCGACTGTGGTGATGGAACAGAAACTGCAACACATTTCTTACTAGAATGCCGTTTACACTTAGCTGCAAGAAACAACACAATCAACAAACTAACCAACAACTTCATACACACAGATATTCTACTTCATGGAAACCCCTCCTTGCAAACAAAAATTAACAAAAAAATCTTTTTAACAGTGCAGGAATTTATTGGACAGTCCGGCCGTTTTGAACAGATAAACATGTAAAGTGTAAACAAAATCGATACGTCTACTCGTCTCTCTCTCTCTCTCTCTCTCTCTCTCTCTCTCTCTCTCTCTCTCTCTCTCTCTCTCTCTCTCTCTCTCTCTCTCTCTTTCTCTCTCTCTCTCTCACTCTCCCCCTCTCTCTCACTTTCCCCCTCCCTCCCTCTCTCCCTCCCTATCTCTTACTCGCTAACACCATCAATATTATATATGTATTCTAAAACTGATTTTTGTTTTGATGTACAATTTTCATTCAATTTTCTTTTCATGTTTACTTGCTTTTCATTTAAACTGTACCCTCCCCAATCACATAATTCACCTCCCCCTCCTTCCTTCCTTTACTGTCTTTCTTTATCACCATTATGCAACGTTCATTACGTTATTAATAGATTTGGTTTATTGAGACAAATTTTTCAGCCGTTACCGCCTTATGTTGTACTGTCATGCAGGAACACCACTATAAGCTTCTAGCTTGTTGCTGTTTCTGTGAACTTTGTATACATGTCATGATTGTAACCTTTGTTAAAATAAACTTATGTTTAAACCAAGAAAGAAGAAAGAGAGAGAGAGAGAGAGAGAGAGAGAGAGAGAGAGAGAGAGAGAGAGAGAGAGAGAGAGAGAGAGAAAGAAAGAGAGAGAGAGAGAGAGAGAGAGAGAGAGAGCGAGACAGGGCGGGATGTGGCAGGCTGGGATGCGGCAGGTTGGGTACGACAGGATGGGATGTGACAATGGCGACGCGTCACGTTTGACCTGACGTCACCAGTCTGTGAAGATGAGGACTAAGAGGTGTTGTTGACACATGTGTGTGAATCTCCCTTTAATAATTGTCATTCCCACGAGACTCATCACGCTGGACCCCCCACCCTCCCCCCCCCCCACACACACACATACCCCCTGCTTCTTTGATTGTATTACATAATAAATAGTGTATTCGTAATTGTCTATTATATTGTGTCCGAAAAAAGCCTTTGTCACCAATGAATTTCTTATGACTGCGAGCGATCTGTAGTTGGATTCAGCTTATCTTCGTGTCTCTGGTTTTAGCACCTTAATTATAGGCCTCATTTCAGCCATTTACGTTACAGTCTTAAGATTGTTAACCTACCACCACACAACCCCCCCCCTATCTACACACACACATACACACACACCAACACCATCCCCAAATGAACTCCCCCTACCCTCTTTTTGACATGTTCACAAACTGCTTAACTTTGTACAGATCCCAAACCCATTGAAGATGACATGCACACAACTATAAAAATTAACAAGTCGCGTAAGGCGAAATTACTACATTTAGTCAAGCTGTGGAACTCACAGAATGAAACTGAACGTAGTCCGCCGCTAGTGCAAAAGGCAGTGAAAGTGACAGCCTGTTTGATTTAAGCCACCAAGCTGAAATGCAATACCAAACCCCGGCCTTCGTCGAAGATTGATTTGCCAAAATTGCAATCAATTTAAGAAAGATTCCATGTACATATTACATTTAGGGGACGTTTCATTGACAGCACGGAACATTTACTAGAACATCGATCTATCGATTCTTGAGTGGACAAACACAATGCACAACAGACAAATCGTGATTAGCTTAAATGATGAACACACGAACAATTACCATCATTTGTTTTGCGCCTTCAAATATATTAGTATATATAGTAAGCAACAAAACAAAAACAAAAACATTTGCTGACATTAATATCTAAAATATGTTTATTTCTTGTCTGCTTCTTTCTTACTTTCTTCCTTCTGTTTGCTTGTCTGTCTTCTTGCTTCTATTGTTGTTGGTTCGTTGGGTTCTTTCTTTCGTTCTATCTGTCTGTCTTCTTGCTTTTATTGTTGTTGGTTCGTTGGGTTCTTTCTTTCGTTCTATCTGTCTGTCTTCTTGCTTTTGCTGTTGTTGGTTCGTTGGGTTCTTTCTTTCGTTCTATCTGTCTGTCTTCTTGCTTCTATTGTTGTTGGTTCGTTGGGTTCTTTCTTTCGTTCTATCTGTCTGTCTTCTTGCTTTTATTGTTGTTGGTTCGTTGGGTTCTTTCTTTCGTTCTATCTGTCTGTCTTCTTGCTTTTATTGTTGTTGGTTCGTTGGGTTCTTTCTTTCGTTCTATCTGTCTGTCTATCTTTCTTTCTGGCTGACTGTTTTTCTTTCTGTTTGTTTATTTGTGTGTTTGTGATAGCTGACTCCACAACCGAGGAGGAGACGATGACATGTAACTAAGGCAACGATGCATGTCTGTGGTAGTTTTGACATTCCCAGGAGCGACAAGAAGTCTTTCTTTCTGTCTGTCTGTCTGTTTATTTGCTTGTTTGTGATGGCTGATTCTATCAAAGAGGAGGAGACGATGACGTGTAACTAAGGCAACGATGCGTGTCTGTGGTGGTTTTGACATTCCCAGGAGCGACAATGGCGACGCGTCACGCTTGACCTGACGTCACCAGTCTGTGAAGATGAGGAAGAGGTGTTGTTGACACAGCTGTCTAACTCTACCTGTGATGTTTGTCATTCCCACGGAGCTCGTCACGCTGGACCAACCCCCTCCCCCCCCCCAAAAAAAAAAAACCCACCACCACCACCACCACCGCCACCACCATCACCACCACCACCACCACCCTCCTTCTTTGATTGTAGTACATAGAAAGTAGGGCCTACTGTGTTCGTTATTGATCTGTTGAATTCTTGACAAGAAAACTTCAGCTTCTCTCTATGTCTTTGGTTTTAGAGCTATTTTGTGTGACATACATGTATTAGTAAGCTCTTTGATAACACACAGAACCCGATCTTAATTAAAGATTAAGTGAAAGAAAGGCAAACTCTTTTGAACCCAAAATATGTCTTTTTTTCAACGCGTTTGTTGCACACAAATCTGTGAATAAACTACGCGTGCAATAATTCAACCCCCTTTTTTTAGAAACAAGAAGAAGGGGGGGGGGGGGGTGTAAAGGGGGGGGTCTAAAAAGATAAGCGGCACTTTCGGCCATAAGTCACTGAAGCTCTCAAGTCCAATAAGACGAAATTAGCACAGTACAGCAATTAGGCGGCTAACACCAGTGAGGGATAATCTTCAACGTCGGTTGCCAAGCAGTCTGTGAGCACTTGTTACCTCCTTGTCAAGGAATTGTCCACTGGCACTGCGCCCTGCAGGCACAGTTGTCAATTAAGCGAGAGATAAACGAACTCGTTACCTACATGTCAGCCGTTGGTGATCAAAGGAGGCAGACCCCCCTGGCCATCAAAGTCAATCGGGGTAAAAACGGTCAGGGGGGGGGGGGGGTTGTGAAGAGGATGGGGGGGGGGGGGAGGTGGGCTATAACGGTTAAGCGGCACCTTCGGCTATAATTCACTCAAACTCTACTCAGGTCCAATAAGACGAAATTAGCATAGTACAGCAGGCGGCTAACACCAGTGAGTCAATATCTGTAACGCCGGGTGCCAAGCAGGTTTTGCTGAGCACTTGTTACCTCCTTGTCAAGGAATTGTCCACTTGGCACTGTGGGCACCGTGGTCAATTTAGCGAGAGATAAACAAACTCGTCACCTACATGTCAGCCGTTTGTGGTCGAAAGAGAGAGAGAGAGAGAGAGAGAGAGAGAGAGAGAGAGAGAGAGAGAGAGAGAGAGAGAGAGAGAGAGAGAGAGAGAGAGAGAGAGAGCGCGAGACAGGGCGGGATGTGGCAGGCTGGGATGCGGCAGGTTGGGTACGACAGGATGGGATGTGACAATGGCGACGCGTCACGTTTGACCTGACGTCACCAGTCTGTGAAGATGAGGACTAAGAGGTGTTGTTGACACATGTGTGTGAATCTCCCTTTAACAAGAAATTCCTCCGAGATAGGAAAAACACCCCCGTCCTTACGATTCTCACTGCCACCAACTGAGAAGGCACTGCCAACAAGTGTGGTTAAAATAAGTTGATTGAGTGGACAAAGAGACAGGCGGAGAAAAAGACAAATCAATATAACTCTTTCTGTAACACCTACTGACCGCATTTTTTGTAAAAACCGTCTCATCTATATAATATAAAACATGCTCAGCACGTGTGGATTAAATAGAGCCGAATATCCGGCTTGAGTGGCGCACTGTACGCCGGCTTCGAACCATGGACCCGTCAAGCTTAGGTCCCTTCCAGACTCGTGGAATGGGAACAGCACGAACATGATTCAGGGACCATAATGCCATTCCTGATCATATCATGTCGAGTCCCATACTTGTCGACGACGCCCTAGGTACCACATCACAAACAGAACTGTGCAATACACAGGTGTTTTCTACAGACACACTCAAATACACACACACACACAGAGAAGCCGTATATATATATCTATATCTATTGTATAAATATATAGAGATAGATGAGAGTGTATTTTTCGCGTGGCTATAAATTGATTCGACCTTTGCACTTTTACAGTGAGGACAACTTACGGGTCCAAGGAAAGCGTTCTGGACATTGCGATGACCTTCTAAAAATAGCCGGTAACACTGAGAACGCCGGGAATATCCGAAAAACCAAAATCCACCAATAACTCCCTAACCGTGTGTTTGACTGGTCCCAATTTTTGTAAGGACCGTCTCAGGAATATATCGAACCTGTTCACCAAGTTTGGTGACGATGGGTCCGTTCATTCTTGAACTGTAGTTGATCCCCCAAAAAAACCAAAATCCACCAATAACTCCCTAACCGTGTGTTTGACTGGTCCCAATTTTTGTAAGGACCGTCTCAGGAATGTATCGAACCTGTTCACCAAGTTTGGTGACGATCGGTCCGTTCATTCTTGAACTGTAGTTGATCCCCCAAAAAACCAAAATCCACCAATAACTCCCTAACCGTGTGTTTGACTGGTCCCAATTTTTGTAAGGACCGTTTCAGGAATGTATCAAACCTGTTCACCAAGTTTGGTGACGATCGGTCCGTTCATTCTTGAACTGTAGTTGATCCCCCAAAAAACCAAAATCCACCAATAACTCCCTAACCGTGTGTTTGACTGGTCCCAATTTTTGTAAGGACCGTCTCAGGAATGTATAGAACCTGTTCACCAAGTTTGGTGACGATGGGTCCGTTCATTCTTGAACTGTAGTTGATCCCCCCAAAAAACCAAAATCCACCAATAACTCCCTAACCGTGTGTTTGACTGGTCCCAATTTTTGTAAGGACCGTCTCAGGAATGTATCGAACCTGTTCACCAAGTTTGGTGACGATCGGTCCGTTCATTCTTGAACTGTAGTTGATCCCCCAAAAAACCAAAATCCACCAATAACTCCCTAACCGTGTGTTTGACTGGTCCCAATTTTTGTAAGGACCGTTTCAGGAATGTATCAAACCTGTTCACCAAGTTTGGTGACGATCGGTCCGTTCATTCTTGAACTGTAGTTGATCCCCCAAAAAACCAAAATCCACCAATAACTCCCTAACCGTGTGTTTGACTGGTCCCAATTTTTGTAAGGACCGTCTCAGGAATGTATAGAACCTGTTCACCAAGTTTGGTGACGATCGGTCCGTTCATTCTTGAGATCTACTTGCGAACACAAACACACAAACAAACAAACACACAAACAAACAAACACACAAACAAACACACAAACAAACACATCGAGTGAAACCTATACACACCCCTATACCGGGGGTGTAATAATTGTCATTCCCACGAGACTCAGCACGCTGGACCCCCCACCCTCCCCCCCCCACACACACACATACCTCCTGCTTCTTTGATTGTATTACATAATAAATAGTGTATTCGTAATTGTCTATTGGGGCGGGGATATAGCTCAGTTGGTAGCGCGCTGGATTTGTATTCAGTTGGCCGCTGTCAGCGCGAGTTCGATCCCAGGTTCGGCGGAAATTTATTTCACAGAGTCAACTTTGTGTGCAGACTCTCTTCGGTGTCTGAACCACCCCCCGTGTATACTACATTGGGTGTGCACGTTAAAGATCCCACGATTGACAAAAGGGTCTTTCCTGGCAAAATTGCTTAGGCACAGTTAATAATTGTCTACCATACCCGTGTGACTTGGAATAAGGCCGTGAAAGGTAAATATGCGCCGACATGGCTGCAATCTACTGGCCGTATAAAATTTCATCTCACACGGCATCATTGCATGCATGCAGAGCGCCTAGAACTGTACCCACGGAATATGCGCGATATAAGCCTCATATATTGATTGATTGATTATATTGTGTCCGAAAAAAGCCTTTGTCACCAATGAATTTCTTATGACTGCGAGCGATCTGTAGTTGGATTCAGCTTCTCTCCATGTCTCTGGTTTTAGCACCTTAATTATAGGCCTCATTTCAGCCATTTACGTTACAGTCTTAAGAGTGTTAACCTACCACCACACAACCCCCCCCTATCTACACACACACATACACACACACCAACACCATCCCCAAATGAACTCCCCCTACCCTCTTTTTGACATGTTCACAAACTGCTTAACTTTGTACAGATCCCAAACCCATTGAAGATGACATGCACACAACTATAAAAATTAACAAGTCGCGTAAGGCGAAATTACTACATTTAGTCAAGCTGTGGAACTCACAGAATGAAACTGAACGTAGTCCGCCGCTACTGCAAAAGGCAGTGAAAATGACGAGCGGGGCGGGGAAAAAGCTCAGTTGGTAGCGCGCTGGATTTGTATTCAGTTGGCCGCTGTCAGCGTGAGTTCGATCCCAGGTTCGGCGGAAATTTATTTTCAGAGTCAACTTTGTGTGCAGACTCTCTTCGGTGTCCGAACCCTCCCCCCGTGTACACTACATTGGGTGTGCACGTTAAAGATCCCACGATTGACAAAAGGGTCTTTCCTGGCAAAATTGCTTAGGCACAGTTAATAATTGTCTACCTATACCCGTGTGACTTGGAATAATAGGCCGTGAAAGGTAAATATGCGCCGAAATGGCTGCAATCTACTGGCCGTATAAAATTTCATCTCACACGGCATCACTGCAGAGCGCCTAGAACTGTACCCACGGAATATGCGCGATATAAGCGTCATTGATTGATTGATTGATTGATTGTTTGATTTAAGCCACCAAGCTGAAATGCAATACCAAACCCCGGCCTTCGTCGAAGATTGATTTGCCAAAATTGCAATCAATTTAAGAAAGATTTCATGTACATATTACATTTAGGGGACGTTTCATTGACAGCACGGAACATTTACTAGAACATCGATCTATCGATTCTTGAGTGGACAAACACAATGCACAACAGACAAATCGTGATTAGCTTAAATGATGATCACACGAACAATTAGCATCATTTGTTTTGCGCCTTCAAAGATATGAGTATATAGTAAACAAAACAACTAAAACTAAAATATTCGCTGACATAAATATCTAAAATATGTTTATTTCTTGTCTGATTCTTTCTTACTTTCTTCCTTCTGTTTGCTTGTCTGTCTTCTTGCTTTTATTGTTGTTGGTTCGTTGGGTTCTTTCTTTCGTTCTATCTGTCTGTCTTCTTGCTTCTATTGTTGTTGGTTCGTTGGGTTCTTTCTTTCGTTCTATCTGTCTGTCTTCTTGCTTTTGCTGTTGTTGGTTCGTTGGGTTCTTTCTTTCTTTCGTTCTATCTGTCTGTCTTCTTGCTTCTATTGTTGTTGGTTCGTTGGGTTCTTTCTTTCGTTCTATCTGTCTGTCTTCTTGCTTCTATTGTTGTTGGTTCGTTGGGTTCTTTCTTTCGTTCTATCTGTCTGTCTTCTTGCTTTTATTGTTGTTGGTTCGTTGGGTTCTTTCTTTCGTTCTATCTGTCTGTCTTCTTGCTTCTATTGTTGTTGGTTCGTTGGGTTCTTTCTTTCGTTCTATCTGTCTGTCTTCTTGCTTTTGCTGTTGTTGGTTCGTTGGGTTCTTTCTTTCTTTCGTTCTACCTGTCTGTCTTCTTGCTTTTACTGTTGTTGGTTCGTTGGGTTCTTTCTTTCGTTCTATCTGTCTGTCTTCTTGCTTTTATTGTTGTTGGTTCGTTGGGTTCTTTCTTTCGTTCTATCTGTCTGTCTTCTTGCTTTTACTGTTGTTGGTTCGTTGGGTTCTTTCTTTCTTTCGTTCTACCTGTCTGTCTTCTTGCTTTTACTGTTGTTGGTTCGTTGGGTTCTTTCTTTCTTTCGTTCTATCTGTCTGTCTTCTTGCTTTTACTGTTGTTGGTTCGTTGGGTTCTTTCTTTCGTTCTATCTGTCTGTCTTCTTGCTTTTATTGTTGTTGGTTCGTTGGGTTCTTTCTTTCGTTCTATCTGTCTGTCTTCTTGCTTCTATTGTTGTTGGTTCGTTGGGTTCTTTCTTTCGTTCTATCTGTCTGTCTTCTTGCTTTTATTGTTGTTGGTTCGTTGGGTTCTTTCTTTCGTTCTATCTGTCTGTCTTCTTGCTTCTATTGTTGTTGGTTCGTTGGGTTCTTTCTTTCGTTCTATCTGTCTGTCTTCTTGCTTTTATTGTTGTTGGTTCGTTGGGTTCTTTCTTTCGTTCTATCTGTCTGTCTATCTTTCTTTCTGGCTGACTGTTTTTCTTTCTGTTTGTTTATTTGTGTGTTTGTGATAGCTAACTCCACAACAGAGGAGGAGACGATGACATGTAACTAAGGCAACGATGCATGTCTGTGGTAGTTTTGACATTCCCAGGAGCGACAAGAAGTCTTTCTTTCTGTCTGTCTGTCTGTTTATTTGCTTGTTTGTGATGGCTGATTCTATCAAAGAGGAGGAGACGATGACGTGTAACTAAGGCAACGATGCGTGTCTGTGGTGGTTTTGACATTCCCAGGAGCGACAATGGCGACGCGTCACGCTTGACCTGACGTCACCAGTCTGTGAAGATGAGGAAGAGGTGTTGTTGACACAGCTGTCTAACTCTACCTGTGATGTTTGTCATTCCCACGAAGCTCGTCACGCTGGACCAACCCCCCCCCCCCCCAAAAAAAAACCCACCACCACCACCACCACCCCCACCACCACCACCACCACCACCACCACCACCCTCTTTCTTTGATTGTAGTACATAGAAAGTAGGGCCTACTGTGTTCGTTATTGATCTGTTGAATTCTTGACAAGAAAACTTCAGCTTCTCTCTATGTCTTTGGTTTTAGAGCTATTTTGTGTGACATACATGTATTAGTAAGCTCTTTGATAACACACAGAACCCGATCTGAATTAAAGATTAAGTGAAAGAAAGGCAAACTCTTTTGAACCCAAAATATGTCTTTTTTTCAACGCGTTTGTTGCACACAAATCTGTGAATAAACTACGCGTGCAATAATTCAACCCCCTTTTTTAGAAACAAGAAGAAGGGGGGGGGGGGGGTGTAAAGGGGGGAGTCTAAAAAGATAAGCGGCACTTTCGGCCATAAGTCACTGAAGCTCTCAAGTCCAATAAGACGAAATTAGCACAGTACAGCAATTAGGCGGCTAACACCAGTGAGGGATAATCTTCAACGTCGGTTGCCAAGCAGTCTGTGAGCACTTGTTACCTCCTTGTCAAGGAATTGTCCACTGGCACTGCGCCCTGCAGGCACAGTTGTCAATTAAGCGAGAGATAAACGAACTCGTTACCTACATGTCAGCCGTTGGTGATCAAAGGAGGCAGACCCCCCTGGCCATCAAAGTCAATCGGGGTAAAAACGGTCGGGGGGGGGGGGGGGGGGGGGGGCGGGGTTGTGAAGAGGATGGGGGGGGGGGGGAGGTGGGCTATAACGGTTAAGCGGCACCTTCGGCTATAATTCACTCAAACTCTACTCAGGTCCAATAAGACGAAATTAGCATAGTACAGCAGGCGGCTAACACCAGTGAGTCAATATCTGTAACGCCGGGTGCCAAGCAGGTTTTGCTGAGCACTTGTTACCTCCTTGTCAAGGAATTGTCCACTTGGCACTGTGGGCACCGTGGTCAATTTAGCGAGAGATAAACAAACTCGTCACCTACATGTCAGCCGTTTGTGGTCGAAAGAGAGAGAGAGAGAGAGAGAGAGAGAGAGAGAGAGAGAGAGAGAGAGAGAGAGAGAGAGAGAGAGAGAGAGATGAGAGAGAGAGAGAGAGAGAGAGAGAGAGAGAGAGAGAGGGCGGGATGTGGCAGGCTGGGATGCGGCAGGTTGGGTACGACAGGATGGGATGTGACAATGGCGACGCGTCACGTTTGACCTGACGTCACCAGTCTGTGAAGATGAGGACTAAGAGGTGTTGTTGACACATGTGTGTGAATCTCCCTTTACTAATTGTCATTCCCACGAGACTCAGCACGCTGGACCCCCCACCCTCCCCCCCCACACACATACCTCCTGCTTCTTTGATTGTATTACATAATAAATAGTGTATTCGTAATTGTCTATTATATTGTGTTCGAACAAAGCCTTTGTCACCAATGAATTTCTTATGACTGCGAGCGATCTGTAGTTGGATTCAGCTTCTCTTCATATCTCTGGTTTTAGCACCTTAATTATAGGCCTCATTTCAGCCATTTACGTTACAGTCTTAAGATTGTTAACCTACCACCACACAACCCCCCCCCCCCTATCTACACACACACATACACACACACCAACACCATCCCCAAATGAACTCCCCCTACCCTCTTTTTGACATGTTCACAAACTGCTTAACTTTGTACAGATCCCAAACCCATTGAAGATGACATGCACACAACTATAAAAATTAACAAGTCGCGTAAGGCGAAATTACTACATTTAGTCAAGCTGTGGAACTCACAGAATGAAACTGAACGTAGTCCGCCGCTAGTGCAAAAGGCAGTGAAAGTGACGAGCGGGGCGGGGATATAGCTCAGTTGGTAGCGCGCTGGATTTGTATTCAGTTGGCCGCTGTCAGCGTGAGTTCGATCCCAGGTTCGGCGGAAATTTATTTTCAGAGTCAACTTTGTGTGCAGACTCTCTTCGGTGTCCGAACCCTCCCCCCGTGTACACTACATTGGGTGTGCACGTTAAAGATCCCACGATTGACAAAAGGGTCTTTCCTGGCAAAATTGCTTAGGCACAGTTAATAATTGTCTACCTATACCCGTGTGACTTGGAATAATAGGCCGTGAAAGGTAAATATGCGCCGAAATGGCTGCAATCTACTGGCCGTATAAAATTTCATCTCACACGGCATCACTGCAGAGCGCCTAGAACTGTACCCACGGAATATGCGCGATATAAGCCTCATTGATTGATTGATTGATTGAAAATCAAATAATGTAACAAGTGTGAAGAAATTAGAAATCCCAGTAAAATATCGTTCAGTATCGTCATTGTCCCTCAAAGATTCAAGTGTCATTTTTTTCTTGGCAAGTTCGTCTTTAAGTTCCCGAGTTTCTAGCACCAGCCTGTTAAGTTCATCCCGTAGCTGCTTTTCTTCATCTTTAGAAATCCAGGCAAAATTGTCATTCGGGAAGAGGAGCAGCCAGTTCTGCTGTATCCGAAGTACCTTCACCGTCGCCATCACCAGCATCCTCTGCTAAATTAGGGTGAGAAGGACAAGGAGTTGACTCACTCCCCACAAGCTTCTTCCTCTCCTTCAGTCCTTGAGTCTCTGGTACTGTCCTTGTTGGCTGTCAGGCTGTGTCCCTGCACCATACCCAAGTTTCAAAGTAGGTGTCCAGCTCGGACTGTTTACTTCCCACAGATGGTTGCCCTGCAGAAAAAATCAAAGGCAAATGTATTGTAAATTATGGATTGGGAGTTATTTTAAAAATAAGTCGCCCAAACAAAATGAATGAGTAAATCTCGACACAGATCTACCCTTTAAAACTGAACTATGAAGTTGTATCAACAATGACCATTTAGTGTTCAAATAAATTCTGATTATCAAATCCAAGTATTTCACACATATGCAGGGTTCGTACAGGTTTTTTGTTCTAAAATTCAAGGACTTTTCAAGGACTTTCAAGACGTTCTGAAGAGAAAATCAAGCACCCTCTCACCTTCGAGGCTTCAAGGTTTGCCGTAATGGGTCACTCGCTGGTAATTATATAATTATATACCCCCGTCTTGCACACTGATTTAAAACACTGGATGTAAAAAAATTAATGATTTATTGAGCCGACAGACTCAAAAGGGACTGTGGGTTACTGTTCAACTTTTTCCTTGAGGTTATGAAAAAAATAAAACATTGCAATTGTTTATTTTGGTTGATTATTGTGTAATCAGTTTGCAGAATCAGAGTTTTCAAGGACTTTCAAGGATCTTGTCAATTTTTTAAGCACTTTCAAGGCCCTTGAAACTGACCCCTCCAAATTCAAGCACTTTCCAGGATTTCAAGCACCTGTACGAACCCTGATATGGCATTCTCACAAGTCATGGTTTTGGGCAACCATGATAAGTTGTTACACTGAGAGTAAGTGTAAGACTGACTCACTCAGTCATAGACTGCACTCGGTGCAGGACTGACCGACTGTCCGCACACTACCATTACAACACAGCTTGCATCAAACACAGACTAACCAAGGCAGGTGAACAAAAGCATGAGTACTTACCATTGACAAAATGATCAGAGCACACGTAATAGATCTCCTAGCTGTTGATTCAAAGTTGAAATTCTTCAGCTGAAGCTGTGCCAACCATTCTCGCCGGCGTCGTGCAGTCAAATCCCTAATCTTTGCCCTTTCCGTTGACAACAAAGAAAAGAATCTTCTGTCCCTATCTCTATCTTGTCTGTTATGGCAATGTTTAACACTACAACTAGAGACCATGTCGATAAATGCGAGAGATTCAGAGTGCAGATTTCGCGTGTTGCCTTCTCGCGAGTTCCGCCGGAATGCATGGGGCAAGGCCGGACAACTCTGCACACGACTGTGTGACGTCATCGCGTCAGAGCTCATACCAAGTTGTGGTGTGTTGTGTAACCTACAGATAACAAAAAGTTTAATCATGCAGTAAGAGAAATGGAAAGAGAAACAAACAGTTTTTGTTGAGACAGAACAGAACACTTAGGACGGAAAACTTTTTTTCAACAACTTCCAGGGAGAGAATGCAAACACTAAACACTCCCGGTCATGACCTTGACCTTTTGTTTGTTTTCGCATTCAGTTCTTTTCGTACGGCAATTTCAGCTTGTAAAATAAACAAATTTACGAACATTTTCTGATAAATAATGTTTGGAGATACCTTGTATTGAATTATAGTATATACACAAAGAAAAAAAATGAAGCTTAAAAGTCAATTCTTGATTCCCCTAAATAATGAAAACTGCTTTCCCTAAACAATGAATTGTTTACGTAAATAATTCATTGTTTACGTAAATAATGATTTATTTAGAAACATTGCTCATTGTTTATAAACAATGTAATATAAGTCTAAATAATATATTGTTTACGTAAATAAATCATTATTTACGTAAACAATGAATTATTTACGTAAATAATTCATTGTTTACGTAAATAATGATTTATTTAGAAACATTGCTGATTGTTTATAAACAATGTAATATAAGTCTAAATAATATATTGTTTACGTAAATAAATCATTATTTACGTAAACAATGAATTATTTACGTAAACAATGAATTGTTTAGGTAAATAATGAATGGTTTACGTAAATAAAAAATTATTTAGAATTGTTTTACATTGTTTATAAACAATTACTTATTTAGCACATGAGCTTCTAAATAATGATTATTTAGCTAAAACTGGTGAAAAAAACATGAAAAAGTATTCAAATAATTAGTTGACAAACGGAATGCCATATCCCAGAGCACCATCAGTAGACTGTGGGTCAGGTTTCAAGCCACTGGCTCCGTTGCTGACTTGCTACGAGCGGGAAGACCAAGGGCGACAACTGCTGCTCACGACCGCTTCATACGGCTCCGCCACCTCCGGAATCGTTTCCTGTCGGCCTCATCTTCTGTCCAGGCTCTCCCCGGGCCACACCGATTATCGGACCAGACCGTGCGGAACCGCCTGCATGAAGCTGGTTTGAGAGCTCGCAGACCTCACAGAGGAGCTGTCCTCACCCGCCGCCATCGCCAGAACCGAGTGCAGTGGGGCAACCAGCACCTTCGCTGGACCGTCCGGAATCACTGGAGACACGTGTGGTTCAGCGACGAGTCCTACTTCCTGCTCCAGCGACATGATGGTCGGAGGAGGGTCTACCGGAGAGTAAACGAACGTTACGCGCCCAACTGTGTGGATGAGGCACCCGTTCATGGTGGTGGAGGCGTCATGGTGTGGGGGGCGATCAATACCGCTGGAAGGAGCACCCTGGTACACGTCCAAGGGCGCATAACTGCCCAGCGATACGTGGAGGAAATTCTGCGCCCACACGCCCTTCCTCTTCTGGCTGACCAGGATGCCATATTCCAGCAGGACAACGCTCGCCCGCACACAGCACGACTCACCACCCAGTTCCTCACCGACCACCATGTCCAGGTGCTTCCCTGGCCATCCATGTCGCCAGACATGAACCCGATAGAACACCTCTGGGATGAAGAAGCGCCGGCAAATCACCGCCATCTATTGCAGGCACTTCAGGAGGAGTGGGACACCATCCCACAGCAAGATATCCGGCACCTGATCCAGTCCATGCCCAGAAGGTGCCGGGCAGTTGTTGCTGCTCAAGGCAGTCACACCCCCTACTGACTTGACAGCCTCGGCACCCAATCGTATTGATTGACTGATTGATTTGAAGATGCAAATGAACTGTGTGTGCATTCAACTGTGTCCATACCAAATTTCAAACAAATAATCTAAATATTGGATTTTCTGTTAATTTTTTCGAAAAATAAAACAAATTTGGCAAGTAGCAACTATGCGTTTCTTTTTGTGAACAGTATATCTGTCTGTCTTCTTGCTTTTATTGTTGTTGGTTCGTTGGGTTCTTTCTTTCGTTCTATCTGTCTGTCTTCTTGCTTTTATTGTTGTTGGTTCGTTGGGTTCTTTCTTTCGTTCTATCTGTCTGTCTATCTTTCTTTCTGGCTGACTGTTTTTCTTTCTGTTTGCTTATTTGTGTGTTTGTGATAGCTAACTCCACAACAGAGGAGGAGACGATGACATGTAACTTAGGCAACGATGCATGTCTGTGGTAGTTTTGACATTCCCAGGAGCGACAAGAAGTCTTTCTTTCTGTCTGGCTGTTTTCCTTTCTCTGTTTATTTGCTTGTTTGTGATGGCTGATTCTATCAAAGAGGAGGAGACGATGACGTGTAACTAAGGCAACGATGCGTGTCTGTGGTGGCTTTGACATTCCCAGGAGCGACAATGGCGACGCGTCACGCTTGACCTGACGTCACCAGTCTGTGAAGATGAGGAAGAGGTGTTGTTGACACAGCTGTCTAACTCTACCTGTGATGTTTGTCATTCCCACGGAGCTCGTCACGCTGGACCAACCCCCCCCCCCCCCAAAAAAAAAAAAAAACCCACCACCACCACCACCACCCCCACCACCACCACCACCACCACCACCACCCTCTTTCTTTGATTGTAGTACATAGAAAGTAGGGCCTACTGTGTTCGTTATTGATCTGTTGAATTCTTGACAAGAAAACTTCAGCTTCTCTCTATGTCTTTGGTTTTAGAGCTATTTTGTGTGACATACATGTATTAGTAAGCTCTTTGATAACACACAGAACCCGATCTGAATTAAAGATTAAGTGAAAGAAAGGCAAACTCTTTTGAACCCAAAATATGTCTTTTTTTCAACGCGTTTGTTGCACACAAATCTGTGAATAAACTACGCGTGCAATAATTCAACCCCCTTTTTTTAGAAACAAGAAGAAGGGGGGGGGGGGGGGGTGTAAAGGGGGGAGTCTAAAAAGATAAGCGGCACTTTCGGCCATAAGTCACTGAAGCTCTCAAGTCCAATAAGACGAAATTAGCACAGTACAGCAATTAGGCGGCTAACACCAGTGAGGGATAATCTTCAACGTCGGTTGCCAAGCAGTCTGTGAGCACTTGTTACCTCCTTGTCAAGGAATTGTCCACTGGCACTGCGCCCTGCAGGCACAGTTGTCAATTAAGCGAGAGATAAACGAACTCGTTACCTACATGTCAGCCGTTGGTGATCAAAGGAGGCAGACCCCCCTGGCCATCAAAGTCAATCGGGGTAAAAACGGTCGGGGGGGGGGGGGGGGGGGGGGGGGGGGCGGGGTTGTGAAGAGGATGGGGGGGGGGGGGAGGTGGGCTATAACGGTTAAGCGGCACCTTCGGCTATAATTCACTCAAACTCTACTCAGGTCCAATAAGACGAAATTAGCATAGTACAGCAGGCGGCTAACACCAGTGAGTCAATATCTGTAACGCCGGGTGCCAAGCAGGTTTTGCTGAGCACTTGTTACCTCCTTGTCAAGGAATTGTCCACTTGGCACTGTGGGCACCGTGGTCAATTTAGCGAGAGATAAACAAACTCGTCACCTACATGTCAGCCGTTTGTGGTCGAAAGAGAGAGAGAGAGAGAGAGAGAGAGAGAGAGAGAGAGAGAGAGAGAGAGAGAGAGAGAGAGAGAGAGAGAGAGAGAGAGAGAGAGAGAGAGAGAGAGAGAGAGAGGGCGGGATGTGGCAGGCTGGGATGCGGCAGGTTGGGTACGACAGGATGGGATGTGACAATGGCGACGCGTCACGTTTGACCTGACGTCACCAGTCTGTGAAGATGAGGACTAAGAGGTGTTGTTGACACATGTGTGTGAATCTCCCTTTACTAATTGTCATTCCCACGAGACTCAGCACGCTGGACCCCCCACCCTCCCCCCCCACACACATACCTCCTGCTTCTTTGATTGTATTACATAATAAATAGTGTATTCGTAATTGTCTATTATATTGTGTCCGAACAAAGCCTTTGTCACCAATGAATTTCTTATGACTGCGAGCGATCTGTAGTTGGATTCAGCTTCTCTTCATATCTCTGGTTTTAGCACCTTAATTATAGGCCTCATTTCAGCCATTTACGTTACAGTCTTAAGATTGTTAACCTACCACCACACAACCCCCCCCCCCCTATCTACACACACACATACACACACACCAACACCATCCCCAAATGAACTCCCCCTACCCTCTTTTTGACATGTTCACAAACTGCTTAACTTTGTACAGATCCCAAACCCATTGAAGATGACATGCACACAACTATAAAAATTAACAAGTCGCGTAAGGCGAAATTACTACATTTAGTCAAGCTGTGGAACTCACAGAATGAAACTGAACGTAGTCCGCCGCTAGTAGCGGGGCGGGGATATAGCTCAGTTGGTAGCGCGCTGGATTTGTATTCAGTTGGCCGCTGTCAGCGTGAGTTCGATCCCAGGTTCGGCGGAAATTTATTTTCAGAGTCAACTTTGTGTGCAGACTCTCTTCGGTGTCCGAACCCTCCCCCCGTGTACACTACATTGGGTGTGCACGTTAAAGATCCCACGATTGACAAAAGGGTCTTTCCTGGCAAAATTGCTTAGGCACAGTTAATAATTGTCTACCTATACCCGTGTGACTTGGAATAATAGGCCGTGAAAGGTAAATATGCGCCGAAATGGCTGCAATCTACTGGCCGTATAAAATTTCATCTCACACGGCATCACTGCAGAGCGCCTAGAACTGTACCCACGGAATATGCGCGATATAAGCCTCATTGATTGATTGATTGATTGAAAATCAAATAATGTAACAAGTGTGAAGAAATTAGAAATCCCAGTAAAATATCGTTCAGTATCGTCATTGTCCCTCAAAGATTCAAGTGTCATTTTTTTCTTGGCAAGTTCGTCTTTAAGTTCCCGAGTTTCTAGCACCAGCCTGTTAAGTTCATCCCGTAGCTGCTTTTCTTCATCTTTAGAAATCCAGGCAAAATTGTCATTCGGGAAGAGGAGCAGCCAGTTCTGCTGTATCCGAAGTACCTTCACCGTCGCCATCACCAGCATCCTCTGCTAAATTAGGGTGAGAAGGACAAGGAGTTGACTCACTCCCCACAAGCTTCTTCCTCTCCTTCAGTCCTTGAGTCTCTGGTACTGTCCTTGTTGGCTGTCAGGCTGTGTCCCTGCACCATACCCAAGTTTCAAAGTAGGTGTCCAGCTCGGACTGTTTACTTCCCACAGATGGTTGCCCTGCAGAAAAAATCAAAGGCAAATGTATTGTAAATTATGGATTGGGAGTTATTTTAAAAATAAGTCGCCCAAACAAAATGAATGAGTAAATCTCGACACAGATCTACCCTTTAAAACTGAACTATGAAGTTGTATCAACAATGACCATTTAGTGTTCAAATAAATTCTGATTATCAAATCCAAGTATTTCACACATATGCAGGGTTCGTACAGGTTTTTTGTTCTAAAATTCAAGGACTTTTCAAGGACTTTCAAGACGTTCTGAAGAGAAAATCAAGCACCCTCTCACCTTCGAGGCTTCAAGGTTTGCCGTAATGGGTCACTCGCTGGTAATTATATAATTATATACCCCCGTCTTGCACACTGATTTAAAACACTGGATGTAAAAAAATTAATGATTTATTGAGCCGACAGACTCAAAAGGGACTGTGGGTTACTGTTCAACTTTTTCCTTGAGGTTATGAAAAAAATAAAACATTGCAATTGTTTATTTTGGTTGATTATTGTGTAATCAGTTTGCAGAATCAGAGTTTTCAAGGACTTTCAAGGATCTTGTCAATTTTTTAAGCACTTTCAAGGCCCTTGAAACTGACCCCTCCAAATTCAAGCACTTTCCAGGATTTCAAGCACCTGTACGAACCCTGCATATGGCATTCTCACAAGTCATGGTTTTGGGCAACCATGATAAGTTGTTACACTGAGAGTAAGTGTAAGACTGACTCACTCAGTCATAGACTGCACTCGGTGCAGGACTGACCGACTGTCCGCACACTACCATTACAACACAGCTTGCATCAAACACAGACTAACCAAGGCAGGTGAACAAAAGCATGAGTACTTACCATTGACAAAATGATCAGAGCACACGTAATAGATCTCCTAGCTGTTGATTCAAAGTTGAAATTCTTCAGCTGAAGCTGTGCCAACCATTCTCGCCGGCGTCGTGCAGTCAAATCCCTTATCTCTTTGTCCTTTCCGTTGACAACAAAGAAAAGAATCTTCTGTCCCTATCTCTATCTTGTCTGTTATGGCAATGTTTAACACTACAACTAGAGACCATGTCGATAAATGCGAGAGATTCAGAGTGCAGATTTCGCGTGTTGCCTTCTCGCGAGTTCCGCCGGAATGCATGGGGCAAGGCCGGACAACTCTGCACACGACTGTGTGACGTCATCGCGTCAGAGCTCATACCAAGTTGTGGTGTGTTGTGTAACCTACAGATAACAAAAAGTTTAATCATGCAGTAAGAGAAATGGAAAGAGAAACAAACAGTTTTTGTTGAGACAGAACAGAACACTTAGGACGGAAAACTTTTTTTCAACAACTTCCAGGGAGAGAATGCAAACACTAAACACTCCCGGTCATGACCTTGACCTTTTGTTTGTTTTCGCATTCAGTTCTTTTCGTACGGCAATTTCAGCTTGTAAAATAAACAAATTTACGAACATTTTCTGATAAATAATGTTTGGAGATACCTTGTATTGAATTATAGTATATACACAAAGAAAAAAAATGAAGCTTAAAAGTCAATTCTTGATTCCCCTAAATAATGAAAACTGCTTTCCCTAAACAATGAATTGTTTACGTAAATAATTCATTGTTTACGTAAATAATGATTTATTTAGAAACATTGCTCATTGTTTATAAACAATGTAATATAAGTCTAAATAATATATTGTTTACGTAAATAAATCATTATTTACGTAAACAATGAATTATTTACGTAAATAATTCATTGTTTACGTAAATAATGATTTATTTAGAAACATTGCTGATTGTTTATAAACAATGTAATATAAGTCTAAATAATATATTGTTTACGTAAATAAATCATTATTTACGTAAACAATGAATTATTTACGTAAACAATGAATTGTTTAGGTAAATAATGAATGGTTTACGTAAATAAAAAATTATTTAGAATTGTTTTACATTGTTTATAAACAATTACTTATTTAGCACATGAGCTTCTAAATAATGATTATTTAGCTAAAACTGGTGAAAAAAACATGAAAAAGTATTCAAATAATTAGTTGACAAACGGAATGCCATATCCCAGAGCACCATCAGTAGACTGTGGGTCAGGTTTCAAGCCACTGGCTCCGTTGCTGACTTGCTACGAGCGGGAAGACCAAGGGCGACAACTGCTGCTCACGACCGCTTCATACGGCTCCGCCACCTCCGGAATCGTTTCCTGTCGGCCTCATCTTCTGTCCAGGCTCTCCCCGGGCCACACCGATTATCGGACCAGACCGTGCGGAACCGCCTGCATGAAGCTGGTTTGAGAGCTCGCAGACCTCACAGAGGAGCTGTCCTCACCCGCCGCCATCGCCAGAACCGAGTGCAGTGGGGCAACCAGCACCTTCGCTGGACCGTCCGGAATCACTGGAGACACGTGTGGTTCAGCGACGAGTCCTACTTCCTGCTCCAGCGACATGATGGTCGGAGGAGGGTCTACCGGAGAGTAAACGAACGTTACGCGCCCAACTGTGTGGATGAGGCACCCGTTCATGGTGGTGGAGGCGTCATGGTGTGGGGGGCGATCAATACCGCTGGAAGGAGCACCCTGGTACACGTCCAAGGGCGCATAACTGCCCAGCGATACGTGGAGGAAATTCTGCGCCCACACGCCCTTCCTCTTCTGGCTGACCAGGATGCCATATTCCAGCAGGACAACGCTCGCCCGCACACAGCACGACTCACCACCCAGTTCCTCACCGACCACCATGTCCAGGTGCTTCCCTGGCCATCCATGTCGCCAGACATGAACCCGATAGAACACCTCTGGGATGAAGAAGCGCCGGCAAATCACCGCCATCTATTGCAGGCACTTCAGGAGGAGTGGGACACCATCCCACAGCAAGATATCCGGCATCTGATCCAGTCCATGCCCAGAAGGTGCCGGGCAGTTGTTGCTGCTCAAGGCAGTCACACCCCCTACTGACTTGACAGCCTCGGCACCCAATCGTATTGATTGACTGATTGATTTGAAGATGCAAATGAACTGTGTGTGCATTCAACTGTGTCCATACCAAATTTCAAACAAATAATCTAAATATTGGATTTTCTGTTAATTTTTTCGAAAAATAAAACAAATTTGGCAAGTAGCAACTATGCGTTTCTTTTTTTGAACAGTATATCTGTCTGTCTTCTTGCTTTTATTGTTGTTGGTTCGTTGGGTTCTTTCTTTCGTTCTATCTGTCTGTCTTCTTGCTTTTATTGTTGTTGGTTCGTTGGGTTCTTTCTTTCGTTCTATCTGTCTGTCTATCTTTCTTTCTGGCTGACTGTTTTTCTTTCTGTTTGCTTATTTGTGTGTTTGTGATAGCTAACTCCACAACAGAGGAGGAGACGATGACATGTAACTTAGGCAACGATGCATGTCTGTGGTAGTTTTGACATTCCCAGGAGCGACAAGAAGTCTTTCTTTCTGTCTGGCTGTTTTCCTTTCTCTGTTTATTTGCTTGTTTGTGATGGCTGATTCTATCAAAGAGGAGGAGACGATGACGTGTAACTAAGGCAACGATGCGTGTCTGTGGTGGCTTTGACATTCCCAGGAGCGACAATGGCGACGCGTCACGCTTGACCTGACGTCACCAGTCTGTGAAGATGAGGAAGAGGTGTTGTTGACACAGCTGTCTAACTCTACCTGTGATGTTTGTCATTCCCACGGAGCTCGTCACGCTGGACCAACCCCCCCCCCCCAAAAAAAAAAAAAACCCACCACCACCACCACCACCCCCACCACCACCACCACCACCACCACCACCCTCTTTCTTTGATTGTAGTACATAGAAAGTAGGGCCTACTGTGTTCGTTATTGATCTGTTGAATTCTTGACAAGAAAACTTCAGCTTCTCTCTATGTCTTTGGTTTTAGAGCTATTTTGTGTGACATACATGTATTAGTAAGCTCTTTGATAACACACAGAACCCGATCTGAATTAAAGATTAAGTGAAAGAAAGGCAAACTCTTTTGAACCCAAAATATGTCTTTTTTTCAACGCGTTTGTTGCACACAAATCTGTGAATAAACTACGCGTGCAATAATTCAACCCCCTTTTTTTAGAAACAAGAAGAAGGGGGGGGGGGGGTGTAAAGGGGGGAGTCTAAAAAGATAAGCGGCACTTTCGGCCATAAGTCACTGAAGCTCTCAAGTCCAATAAGACGAAATTAGCACAGTACAGCAATTAGGCGGCTAACACCAGTGAGGGATAATCTTCAACGTCGGTTGCCAAGCAGTCTGTGAGCACTTGTTACCTCCTTGTCAAGGAATTGTCCACTGGCACTGCGCCCTGCAGGCACAGTTGTCAATTAAGCGAGAGATAAACGAACTCGTTACCTACATGTCAGCCGTTGGTGATCAAAGGAGGCAGACCCCCCTGGCCATCAAAGTCAATCGGGGTAAAAACGGTCGGGGGGGGGGGGGGGCGGGGTTGTGAAGAGGATGGGGGGGGGGGGGGGGGGAGGTGGGCTATAACGGTTAAGCGGCACCTTCGGCTATAATTCACTCAAACTCTACTCAGGTCCAATAAGACGAAATTAGCATAGTACAGCAGGCGGCTAACACCAGTGAGTCAATATCTGTAACGCCGGGTGCCAAGCAGGTTTTGCTGAGCACTTGTTACCTCCTTGTCAAGGAATTGTCCACTTGGCACTGTGGGCACCGTGGTCAATTTAGCGAGAGATAAACAAACTCGTCACCTACATGTCAGCCGTTTGTGGTCGAAAGAGAGAGAGAGAGAGAGAGAGAGAGAGAGAGAGAGAGAGAGGAGAGAGAGAGAGAGAGAGAGAGAGAGAGAGAGAGAGAGAGAGAGAGAGAGAGAGAGAGAGAGAGAGGGCGGGATGTGGCAGGCTGGGATGCGGCAGGTTGGGTACGACAGGATGGGATGTGACAATGGCGACGCGTCACGTTTGACCTGACGTCACCAGTCTGTGAAGATGAGGACTAAGAGGTGTTGTTGACACATGTGTGTGAATCTCCCTTTAATAATTGTCATTCCCACGAGACTCAGCACGCTGGACCCCCCACCCTCCCCCCCCACACACATACCTCCTGCTTCTTTGATTGTATTACATAATAAATAGTGTATTCGTAATTGTCTATTATATTGTGTCCGAACAAAGCCTTTGTCACCAATGAATTTCTTATGACTGCGAGCGATCTGTAGTTGGATTCAGCTTCTCTTCATATCTCTGGTTTTAGCACCTTAATTATAGGCCTCATTTCAGCCATTTACGTTACAGTCTTAAGATTGTTAACCTACCACCACACAACCCCCCCCCCCTATCTACACACACACATACACACACACCAACACCATCCCCAAATGAACTCCCCCTACCCTCTTTTTGACATGTTCACAAACTGCTTAACTTTGTACAGATCCCAAACCCATTGAAGATGACATGCACACAACTATAAAAATTAACAAGTCGCGTAAGGCGAAATTACTACATTTAGTCAAGCTGTGGAACTCACAGAATGAAACTGAACGTAGTCCGCCGCTAGTGCAAAAGGCAGTGAAAGTGACGAGCGGGGCGGGGATATAGCTCAGTTGGTAGCGCGCTGGATTTGTATTCAGTTGGCCGCTGTCAGCGTGAGTTCGATCCCAGGTTCGGCGGAAATTTATTTTCAGAGTCAACTTTGTGTGCAGACTCTCTTCGGTGTCCGAACCCTCCCCCCCGTGTACACTACATTGGGTGTGCACGTTAAAGATCCCACGATTGACAAAAGGGTCTTTCCTGGCAAAATTGCTTAGGCACAGTTAATAATTGTCTACCTATACCCGTGTGACTTGGAATAATAGGCCGTGAAAGGTAAATATGCGCCGAAATGGCTGCAATCTACTGGCCGTATAAAATTTCATCTCACACGGCATCACTGCAGAGCGCCTAGAACTGTACCCACGGAATATGCGCGATATAAGCCTCATTGATTGATTGATTGATTGAAAATCAAATAATGTAACAAGTGTGAAGAAATTAGAAATCCCAGTAAAATATCGTTCAGTATCGTCATTGTCCCTCAAAGATTCAAGTGTCATTTTTTTCTTGGCAAGTTCGTCTTTAAGTTCCCGAGTTTCTAGCACCAGCCTGTTAAGTTCATCCCGTAGCTGCTTTTCTTCATCTTTAGAAATCCAGGCAAAATTGTCATTCGGGAAGAGGAGCAGCCAGTTCTGCTGTATCCGAAGTACCTTCACCGTCGCCATCACCAGCATCCTCTGCTAAATTAGGGTGAGAAGGACAAGGAGTTGACTCACTCCCCACAAGCTTCTTCCTCTCCTTCAGTCCTTGAGTCTCTGGTACTGTCCTTGTTGGCTGTCAGGCTGTGTCCCTGCACCATACCCAAGTTTCAAAGTAGGTGTCCAGCTCGGACTGTTTACTTCCCACAGATGGTTGCCCTGCAGAAAAAATCAAAGGCAAATGTATTGTAAATTATGGATTGGGAGTTATTTTAAAAATAAGTCGCCCAAACAAAATGAATGAGTAAATCTCGACACAGATCTACCCTTTAAAACTGAACTATGAAGTTGTATCAACAATGACCATTTAGTGTTCAAATAAATTCTGATTATCAAATCCAAGTATTTCACACATATGCAGGGTTCGTACAGGTTTTTTGTTCTAAAATTCAAGGACTTTTCAAGGACTTTCAAGACGTTCTGAAGAGAAAATCAAGCACCCTCTCACCTTCGAGGCTTCAAGGTTTGCCGTAATGGGTCACTCGCTGGTAATTATATAATTATATACCCCCGTCTTGCACACTGATTTAAAACACTGGATGTAAAAAAATTAATGATTTATTGAGCCGACAGACTCAAAAGGGACTGTGGGTTACTGTTCAACTTTTTCCTTGAGGTTATGAAAAAAATAAAACATTGCAATTGTTTATTTTGGTTGATTATTGTGTAATCAGTTTGCAGAATCAGAGTTTTCAAGGACTTTCAAGGATCTTGTCAATTTTTTAAGCACTTTCAAGGCCCTTGAAACTGACCCCTCCAAATTCAAGCACTTTCCAGGATTTCAAGCACCTGTACGAACCCTGATATGGCATTCTCACAAGTCATGGTTTTGGGCAACCATGATAAGTTGTTACACTGAGAGTAAGTGTAAGACTGACTCACTCAGTCATAGACTGCACTCGGTGCAGGACTGACCGACTGTCCGCACACTACCATTACAACACAGCTTGCATCAAACACAGACTAACCAAGGCAGGTGAACAAAAGCATGAGTACTTACCATTGACAAAATGATCAGAGCACACGTAATAGATCTCCTAGCTGTTGATTCAAAGTTGAAATTCTTCAGCTGAAGCTGTGCCAACCATTCTCGCCGGCGTCGTGCAGTCAAATCCCTTATCTCTTTGTCCTTTCCGTTGACAACAAAGAAAAGAATCTTCTGTCCCTATCTCTATCTTGTCTGTTATGGCAATGTTTAACACTACAACTAGAGACCATGTCGATAAATGCGAGAGATTCAGAGTGCAGATTTCGCGTGTTGCCTTCTCGCGAGTTCCGCCGGAATGCATGGGGCAAGGCCGGACAACTCTGCACACGACTGTGTGACGTCATCGCGTCAGAGCTCATACCAAGTTGTGGTGTGTTGTGTAACCTACAGATAACAAAAAGTTTAATCATGCAGTAAGAGAAATGGAAAGAGAAACAAACAGTTTTTGTTGAGACAGAACAGAACACTTAGGACGGAAAACTTTTTTTCAACAACTTCCAGGGAGAGAATGCAAACACTAAACACTCCCGGTCATGACCTTGACCTTTTGTTTGTTTTCGCATTCAGTTCTTTTCGTACGGCAATTTCAGCTTGTAAAATAAACAAATTTACGAACATTTTCTGATAAATAATGTTTGGAGATACCTTGTATTGAATTATAGTATATACACAAAGAAAAAAAATGAAGCTTAAAAGTCAATTCTTGATTCCCCTAAATAATGAAAACTGCTTTCCCTAAACAATGAATTGTTTACGTAAATAATTCATTGTTTACGTAAATAATGATTTATTTAGAAACATTGCTCATTGTTTATAAACAATGTAATATAAGTCTAAATAATATATTGTTTACGTAAATAAATCATTATTTACGTAAACAATGAATTATTTACGTAAATAATTCATTGTTTACGTAAATAATGATTTATTTAGAAACATTGCTGATTGTTTATAAACAATGTAATATAAGTCTAAATAATATATTGTTTACGTAAATAAATCATTATTTACGTAAACAATGAATTATTTACGTAAACAATGAATTGTTTAGGTAAATAATGAATGGTTTACGTAAATAAAAAATTATTTAGAATTGTTTTACATTGTTTATAAACAATTACTTATTTAGCACATGAGCTTCTAAATAATGATTATTTAGCTAAAACTGGTGAAAAAAACATGAAAAAGTATTCAAATAATTATTTGACAAACGGAATGCCATATCCCAGAGCACCATCAGTAGACTGTGGGTCAGGTTTCAAGCCACTGGCTCCGTTGCTGACTTGCTACGAGCGGGAAGACCAAGGGCGACAACTGCTGCTCACGACCGCTTCATACGGCTCCGCCACCTCCGGAATCGTTTCCTGTCGGCCTCATCTTCTGTCCAGGCTCTCCCCGGGCCACACCGATTATCGGACCAGACCGTGCGGAACCGCCTGCATGAAGCTGGTTTGAGAGCTCGCAGACCTCACAGAGGAGCTGTCCTCACCCGCCGCCATCGCCAGAACCGAGTGCAGTGGGGCAACCAGCACCTTCGCTGGACCGTCCGGAATCACTGGAGACACGTGTGGTTCAGCGACGAGTCCTACTTCCTGCTCCAGCGACATGATGGTCGGAGGAGGGTCTACCGGAGAGTAAACGAACGTTACGCGCCCAACTGTGTGGATGAGGCACCCGTTCATGGTGGTGGAGGCGTCATGGTGTGGGGGGCGATCAATACCGCTGGAAGGAGCACCCTGGTACACGTCCAAGGGCGCATAACTGCCCAGCGATACGTGGAGGAAATTCTGCGCCCACACGCCCTTCCTCTTCTGGCTGACCAGGATGCCATATTCCAGCAGGACAACGCTCGCCCGCACACAGCACGACTCACCACCCAGTTCCTCACCGACCACCATGTCCAGGTGCTTCCCTGGCCATCCATGTCGCCAGACATGAACCCGATAGAACACCTCTGGGATGAAGAAGCGCCGGCAAATCACCGCCATCTATTGCAGGCACTTCAGGAGGAGTGGGACACCATCCCACAGCAAGATATCCGGCACCTGATCCAGTCCATGCCCAGAAGGTGCCGGGCAGTTGTTGCTGCTCAAGGCAGTCACACCCCCTACTGACTTGACAGCCTCGGCACCCAATCGTATTGATTGACTGATTGATTTGAAGATGCAAATGAACTGTGTGTGCATTCAACTGTGTCCATACCAAATTTCAAACAAATAATCTAAATATTGGATTTTCTGTTAATTTTTTCGAAAAATAAAACAAATTTGGCAAGTAGCAACTATGCGTTTCTTTTTGTGAACAGTATATCTGTCTGTCTTCTTGCTTTTATTGTTGTTGGTTCGTTGGGTTCTTTCTTTCGTTCTATCTGTCTGTCTTCTTGCTTTTATTGTTGTTGGTTCGTTGGGTTCTTTCTTTCGTTCTATCTGTCTGTCTATCTTTCTTTCTGGCTGACTGTTTTTCTTTCTGTTTGCTTATTTGTGTGTTTGTGATAGCTAACTCCACAACAGAGGAGGAGACGATGACATGTAACTTAGGCAACGATGCATGTCTGTGGTAGTTTTGACATTCCCAGGAGCGACAAGAAGTCTTTCTTTCTGTCTGGCTGTTTTCCTTTCTCTGTTTATTTGCTTGTTTGTGATGGCTGATTCTATCAAAGAGGAGGAGACGATGACGTGTAACTAAGGCAACGATGCGTGTCTGTGGTGGCTTTGACATTCCCAGGAGCGACAATGGCGACGCGTCACGCTTGACCTGACGTCACCAGTCTGTGAAGATGAGAAAGAGGTGTTGTTGACACAGCTGTCTAACTCTACCTGTGATGTTTGTCATTCCCACGGAGCTCGTCACGCTGGACCAACCCCCCCCCCCAAAAAAAAAAAAAACCAAACCCACCACCACCACCACCACCCCCACCACCACCACCACCACCACCACCACCCTCCTTCTTTGATTGTAGTACATAGAAAGTAGGGCCTACTGTGTTCGTTATTGATCTGTTGAATTCTTGACAAGAAAACTTCAGCTTCTCTCTATGTCTTTGGTTTTAGAGCTATTTTGTGTGACATACATGTATTAGTAAGCTCTTTGATAACACACAGAACCCGATCTGAATTAAAGATTAAGTGAAAGAAAGGCAAACTCTTTTGAACCCAAAATATGTCTTTTTTTCAACGCGTTTGTTGCACACAAATCTGTGAATAAACTACGCGTGCAATAATTCAACCCCCTTTTTTCAGAAACAAGAAGAAGGGGGGGGGGGGGGGGTGTAAAGGGGGGAGTCTAAAAAGATAAGCGGCACTTTCGGCCATAAGTCACTGAAGCTCTCAAGTCCAATAAGACGAAATTAGCACAGTACAGCAATTAGGCGGCTAACACCAGTGAGGGATAATCTTCAACGTCGGTTGCCAAGCAGTCTGTGAGCACTTGTTACCTCCTTGTCAAGGAATTGTCCACTGGCACTGCGCCCTGCAGGCACAGTTGTCAATTAAGCGAGAGATAAACGAACTCGTTACCTACATGTCAGCCGTTGGTGATCAAAGGAGGCAGACCCCCCTGGCCATCAAAGTCAATCGGGGTAAAAACGGTCGGGGGGGGGGGGGGGGCGGGGTTGTGAAGAGGATGGGGGGGGGGGGGGGGGAGGTGGGCTATAACGGTTAAGCGGCACCTTCGGCTATAATTCACTCAAACTCTACTCAGGTCCAATAAGACGAAATTAGCATAGTACAGCAGGCGGCTAACACCAGTGAGTCAATATCTGTAACGCCGGGTGCCAAGCAGGTTTTGCTGAGCACTTGTTACCTCCTTGTCAAGGAATTGTCCACTTGGCACTGTGGGCACCGTGGTCAATTTAGCGAGAGATAAACAAACTCGTCACCTACATGTCAGCCGTTTGTGGTCGAAAGAGAGAGAGAGAGAGAGAGAGAGAGAGAGAGAGAGAGAGAGAGAGAGAGAGAGAGAGAGAGAGAGAGAGAGAGAGAGAGAGAGAGAGAGAGAGAGAGAGAGAGAGACAGGGCGGGATGTGGCAGGCTGGGATGCGGCAGGTTGGGTACGACAGGATGGGATGTGACAATGGCGACGCGTCACGTTTGACCTGACGTCACCAGTCTGTGAAGATGAGGACTAAGAGGTGTTGTTGACACATGTGTGTGAATCTCCCTTTAATAATTGTCATTCCCACGAGACTCAGCACGCTGGACCCCCCACCCTCCCCCCCACACACATACCTCCTGCTTCTTTGATTGTATTACATAATAAATAGTGTATTCGTAATTGTCTATTATATTGTGTCCGACAAAAGCCTTTGTCACCAATGAATTTCTTATGACTGCGAGCGATCTGTAGTTGGATTCAGCTTCTCTTCATATCTCTGGTTTTAGCACCTTAATTATAGGCCTCATTTCAGCCATTTACGTTACAGTCTTAAGATTGTTAACCTACCACCACACAACCCCCCCTATCTACACACACACATACACACACACCAACACCATCCCCAAATGAACTCCCCCTACCCTCTTTTTGACATGTTCACAAACTGCTTAACTTTGTACAGATCCCAAACCCATTGAAGATGACATGCACACAACTATAAAAATTAACAAGTCGCGTAAGGCGAAATTACTACATTTAGTCAAGCTGTGGAACTCACAGAATGAAACTGAACGTAGTCCGCCGCTAGTCGGGGCGGGGATATAGCTCAGTTGGTAGCGCGCTGGATTTGTATTCAGTTGGCCGCTGTCAGCGTGAGTTCGATCCCAGGTTCGGCGGAAATTTATTTTCAGAGTCAACTTTGTGTGCAGACTCTCTTCGGTGTCCGAACCCTCCCCCCGTGTACACTACATTGGGTGTGCACGTTAAAGATCCCACGATTGACAAAAGGGTCTTTCCTGGCAAAATTGCTTAGGCACAGTTAATAATTGTCTACCTATACCCGTGTGACTTGGAATAATAGGCCGTGAAAGGTAAATATGCGCCGAAATGGCTGCAATCTACTGGCCGTATAAAATTTCATCTCACACGGCATCACTGCAGAGCGCCTAGAACTGTACCCACGGAATATGCGCGATATAAGCGTCATTGATTGATTGATTGATTGATTGTTTGATTTAAGTCACCAAGCTGAAATGCAATACCAAACCCCGGCCTTCGTCGAAGATTGATTTGCCAAAATTTCAATCAATTTAAGAAAGATTTCATGTACATATTACATTTAGGGGACGTTTCATTGACAGCACGGAACATTTACTAGAACATCGATCTATCGATTCTTGAGTGGACAAACACAATGCACAACAGACAAATCGTGATTAGCTTAAATGATGAACACACGAACAATTAGCATAATTTGTTTTGCGCCTTCAAAGATATGAGTATATAGTAAACAAAACAACTAAAACTAAAATATTCGCTGACATAAATATCTAAATTATGTTTATTTCTTGTCTGATTCTTTCTTACTTTCTTCCTTCTGTTTGCTTGTCTGTCTTCTTGCTTTTATTGTTGTTGGTTCGTTGGGTTCTTTCTTTCGTTCTATCTGTCTGTCTTCTTGCTTTTACTGTTGTTGGTTCGTTGGGTTCTTTCTTTCGTTCTATCTGTCTGTCTTCTTGCTTTTATTGTTGTTGGTTCGTTGGGTTCTTTCTTTCGTTCTATCTGTCTGTCTTCTTGCTTTTATTGTTGTTGGTTCGTTGGGTTCTTTCTTTCGTTCTATCTGTCTGTCTATCTTTCTTTCTGGCTGTCTGTTTTTCTTTCTGTTTGTTTATTTGTGTGTTTGTGATAGCTAACTCCACAACAGAGGAGAAGGCGATGACGTGTAATGAAGGCAACGATGCATGTCTGTGGTAGTTTTGACATTCCTAGGAGCGACAAGAAGTCTTTCTTTCTGTCTGGCTGTTTTCTTTCTCTGTTTTATTTGCTTGTTTGTGATGGCTGATTCTATCAAAGAGGAGGAGACGATGACGTGTAACTAAGGCAACGATGCGTGTCTGTGGTGGTTTTGACATTCCCAGGAGCGACAATGGCGACGCGTCACGCTTGACCTGACGTCACCAGTCTGTGAAGATGAGGAAGAGGTGTTGTTGACACAGCTGTCTAACTCTACCTGTGATGTTTGTCATTCCCACGGAGCTCGTCACGCTGGACCAACCCCCCCCCCCCCAAAAAAAAAAAAAAAAAACCACCACCACCCTCCTTCTTTGATTGTAGTACATAGAAAGTACTGTGTTCGTTATTGATCTGTTGAATTCTTGACAAGAAAACTTAAACTTCTCTCTATGTCTTTGGTTTTAGAGCTATTTTGTGTGACATACATGTATTAGTAAGCTCTTTGATAATACACAGAACCCGATCTTAATTAAAGATTAAGTGAAAGAAAGGCAAACTCTTTTGAACCCAAAATATGTCTTTTTTTCAACGCGTTTGTGAATAAACTACGCGTGCAATAATTCAAACCCCTTTTTTTCAGAAACAAAAAGGAGGGGGCGGGGGGGTGTGTAAAGGGGGGAGTCTAAAAAGATAAGCGGCACTTTCGGCCATAAGTCACTGAAGCTCTCAAGTCCAATAAGACGAAATTAGCACAGTACAGCAATTAGGCGGCTAACACCAGTGAGGGATAATCTTCAACACGAACTCGTTACCTACATGTCAGCCGTTGGTGATCAAAGGAGGCAGACCCCCTGGCCATCAAAGTCAATCGGGGTAAAAACGGTCAGGGGGGGGGGGGGGGGCGGGGTTGTGAAGAGGATGGGGGGGGGGGGGGAGGTGGGCTATAACGGTTAAGCGGCACCTTCGGCTATATTTCACTCAAACTCTACTCAGGTCCAATAAGACGAAATTAGCATAGTACAGCAGGCGGCTAACACCAGTGAGTCAAAATCTTTAACGCCGGGTGCCAAGCAGGTTTTGCTGAGCACTTGTTACCTCCTTGTCAAGGAATTGTCCACTTGGCACTGTGGGCACCGTGGTCAATTTAGCGAGAGATAAACAAACTCGTCACCTACATGTCAGCCGTTTGTGGTCGAGAGAGAGAGAGAGAGAGAGAGAGAGAGAGAGAGAGAGAGAGAGAGAGAGAGAGAGAGAGAGAGAGAGAGAGAGAGAGAGAGAGAGAGAGAGAGAGAGCGAGACAGGGCGGGATGTGGCAGGCTGGGATGCAGCAGGTTGGGTACGACAGGATGGGATGTGACAATGGCGACGCGTCACGTTTGACCTGACGTCACCAGTCTGTGAAGATGAGGACTAAGAGGTGTTGTTGACACATGTGTGTGAATCTCCCTTTAATAATTGTCATTCCCACGAGACTCATCACGCTGGACCCCCCACCCTTCCCCCCCCCCACACACACATACCCCCTGCTTCTTTGATTGTATTACATAATAAATAGTGTATTCGTAATTGTCTATTATATTGTGTCCGAAAAAAGCCTTTGTCACCAATGAATTTCTTATGACTGCGAGCGATCTGTAGTTGGATTCAGCTTATCTTCGTGTCTCTGGTTTTAGCACCTTAATTATAGGCCTCATTTCAGCCATTTACGTTACAGTCTTAAGATTGTTAACCTACCACCACACAACCCCCCCCCCCCTATCTACACACACACATACACACACACCAACACCATCCCCAAATGAACTCCCCCTACCCTCTTTTTGACATGTTCACAAACTGCTTAACTTTGTACAGATCCCAAACCCATTGAAGATGACATGCACACAACTATAAAAATTAACAAGTCGCGTAAGGCGAAATTACTACATTTAGTCAAGCTGTGGAACTCACAGAATGAAACTGAACGTAGTCCGCCGCTAGTGCAAAAGGCAGTGAAAGTGACGAGCCTGTTTGATTTAAGCCACCAAGCTGAAATGCAATACCAAACCCCGGCCTTCGTCGAAGATTGATTTGCCAAAATTTCAATCAATTTAAGAAAGATTTCATGTACATATTACATTTAGGGGACGTTTCATTGACAGAACGGAACATTTACTAGAACATCGATCTATCGATTCTTGAGTGGACAAACACAATGCACAACAGACAAATCGTGATTAGCTTTAATGGTGAACACACGAACAATTACCATCATTTGTTTTGCGCCTTCAAATATATTAGTATATATAGTAAGCAACAAAACAAAAACAAAAACATTTGCTGACATTAATATCTAAAATATGTTTATTTCTTGTCTGCTTCTTTCTTACTTTCTTCCTTCTGTTTGCTTGTCTGTCTTCTTGCTTTTGCTGTTGTTGGTTCGTTGGGTTCTTTCTTTCGTTCTATCTGTTTGTCTTCTTGCTTTTGCTGTTGTTGGTTCGTTGGGTTCTTTCTTTCGTTCTATCTGTCTGTCTTCTTGCTTCTATTGTTGTTGGTTCGTTGGGTTCTTTCTTTCGTTCTATCTGTCTGTCTTCTTGCTTTTGCTGTTGTTGATTCGTTGGGTTCTTTCTTTCGTTCTATCTGTCTGTCTTCTTGCTTCTATTGTTGTTGGTTCGTTGGGTTCTTTCTTTCGTTCTATCTGTCTGTCTTCTTGCTTTTGCTGTTGTTGGTTCGTTGGGTTCTTTCTTTCGTTCTATCTGTCTGTCTTCTTGCTTCTATTGTTGTTGGTTCGTTGGGTTCTTTCTTTCGTTCTATCTGTCTGT
>NC_090252.1:48267287-48282287 GCF_037325665.1 Littorina saxatilis
AGGTGGTACTGATGGCGAGAGTTGATGATGATAAAATCGTTTATTTAACGTCACTCTGTAAAAACATTGGCGACATTTGTCTTAGATTAAGAACACACACAGGCACGCACACAACCTTTCCCTTTATGTACAGTGGTTCACCACCCTCCCGCCCCCCGCACACTCTCGCTCATCTAATTAAAAATGGTGTTAAGAGATACTTGGATATAAAATGGTATTTTTAAAAGTTCTGATAAAAATATATAGTAGCTGTATGAGAAGCAATGGCGTCAGCCGCAGCAACGTCTCTTCATATCCAGGGACCAAGTGGGTGCGTGTGCATAAGTCCAGCGATAAGTTTGGGACCTTGCCACCCAAGGTCTTTATTAAAACTTAAAAGATAGCTTAATTTTTCCTTTGAGGTATTTGGCAGAATATTTCTATTTGAGTTTATAAACTGAGTCAGGGGTTGAAAGTAGCATGAGTTCAAATCACACTCCAAAGTCAAATGAGCAATGGTGAGGTCGGATTGACAGGTGCATTTAAGCTCTAGAAATTGGTAATTCCCAGCTTCTGCCCTTAGGCGGTTAATCCTTTTTATTACACGTGGGCATGCATTATAGGTGTTCATCTGTTTTGATGGGGCTTCCCGAATGAGCCAGCCAGAGCTTATAGCCTTGTGCATATATTTGTTCCTCCATTCTCTCCAGAGAAGAGAGTCTGTAAGGCTACTGATCTCAGAAGCAGACAATGGCAGGTCTACCTCGGAGGCGCCTATGCCTTGGGCAGCTTCTTTAGCGGCTTTGTCCGCTTTCTCGTTGCCAGGCACGTTCACGTGTGCTGGACACCAGACCAGGTTAATCTCGCTTCCTTTTGTTATAATTTTATTTGCCAGCTCCGTTATGGCAATGAAAAGATCATGTCTTTTTGATCTTTTGTTAGATCTTAATGCTTCAATGGCTGCTTTGGAGTCAGAGAATATAGCTATCTTTTGAGGAGGAGTGTTCTTGAGATTGAGATGAACAAGCGACATGCAGATGGCAAGGAGCTCAGCTGAGAAGATCGAGTTTCTGTTGCACAGTTTAAATTTCCCAGTCATGTCATCGCTGGGGATTACAAAAGCTGCACCAGCCTTCTTGTCATCCAACACTGACCCGTCTGTGTAAACATGAACATGGCCTTTGTATACAGTATCAATGTGCTCAAGGGCTTGTATCCTGAGTAATAACTGATCATCCTTTGTAGCTGTGCAATATTCTGTGTCAAAATTCATTTCTTTCATTGTCCATGAGGGATCACGAGATATGGGGTTTTGGGCCACATCATTTGGGTCGACACTGATTTCACTAAAGAGTGAAGCATTGAATTGAGCCAGTGAGGAGAAAGTAGTGCCAAAGTGGGCCTTTTTGTTTTGGACATGATTGTAATGCGGTTGTAGCTCCTCTTTTGTTGAGTTTTGCACTGTGTTGGCTCGAACATTGTAATCTGCGCAGCACTTACGCCGCCACATGTCAAGAGGGAGGAATCCTGCTTGGTAGTATACAATGGCCTGCTTTGAATGCCTTGGGTGTCCGAGGACAAGCCGAAGGGCACGACATTCCGCTGACTGTAGCTTATCAAGCCATTTTCGAGCCGACGAGAAGTAGGCCTCCTGTCCATATGATAGTGTCTGTCCTTTCTCTATTATATCTCTCGGCAGCATTTGACACTATTGACCACTCCGTTCTCCTGACAAGACTTCACAATTCTTTTGGTATTTGCCACACTGCCTTAGCTTGGTTTAAGTCCTACCTCACAGACCGCTCTCAGATAGTCTCCATTGACGGCTTCCAATCTGCTCCATCCCCGTTGACTTTCGATGTCCCCCAAGGATCTGTACTTGGCCCGGTGCTATTCATCATGTACACGAAACCAATATCTAATGTCATCTCTCGCCACTCTGTTTCCTATGAAAGCTTTGCTGATGACACTCAGTTACAAAAATCTGGCCCTATTACTGACCTCCCCAACACAATCGAGACAACTAAGAACTGCATCTCTGACTTGAAATTGTGGATGACCGAAAATAAATTGAAACTTAATGACGACAAGACCGAGATCATGCTAGTTGTACCCCCTTCTCTTAAAAAAGAACCATCCCTTCCTGCCCAAATCTCTATAGCTGGAACTGATATTCAGTTGGCTTCTCAAGTACGAAACCTCGGTGTCATCTTCGACGAAACTCTCTGCTTCAAACAACAAGTCTCCACTGTCTGTAGAAATGCCTACTATGAACTGAGAAAAATTAGCTCCATCCGCCACTGCCTTTCTTCCGATGCTACAAAAACCCTCATTTGCTCTCTCGTTCTTTCAAGGCTAGATTACGGAAATGCCCTTCTTTCTGGTTCATTTGACTATCTCATTGAAAAACTGCAGAAAGTACAGAACAACTCCGCTAGATTAATCACAAAGACCCCTAAAAGACACCACATCACACCTGTTTTGAGATCCCTTCACTGGCTGCCTGTAAGAAGTCGTATTCAATACAAAATTGCATGCATTTGTTTCTCTTTCTTTCATGGTACAGGACCTGCTTATCTCTCTGAGATGTTATCAAAATATTCAAACCTCTCCTCTCTTCGCTCTGCAACAGATACCAATGTACTTAGTAAACCAAAAAGAAACAGAAAATCAACTAACTATGGATTTGAGAGATCCTTCAAGTACCAGGGACCTCTTGTCTGGGAGAAAATCCCCCGGAGCATTAGGGATTCCCAGTCACCATCTGCCTTTAGAACAGCCCTCAAAACACACATGTTTAAGTTAGACCTCTGAAGGAGATCCCATGATCGGTGAGTCATCGGCGCTGCCACGTGTATTATATACTAAAGTGTGGCGTTCATGAGGATGTGTATGTGCCTGTGTGTGTTGTACTAGAATAACGTATGCGTACATGGAATGACATTGCGGGTTACCTGAACATTGACGATGACGAAAGAAAGATTGTGTGTGAGTGTGTGTGCGTGTGTGTGTGCGTGCGTGTGTGGGTGTGTGTGACCATGTTTGAATTTATTCGGATTTAGTTCTCTTTCCTTGTTTGTATTATGATTGTGTAAGTGTAAAGCGCTCTGGGCTCGTCACCACGAGGTTTACGCGCTATATAAGTAATCGTTATTATTATTATTATCATTATTATAGTCTTGTGATGTTTGTTAGAATAACTGGGCACTTTGCCCATGGTCGGGCAGCCAGTATTTTAAGAAGGTTGATGGTCTTATTTGCTTTGCTTAAAAGATACTTTAAGTGAGCAGTCCATAGTCCATTTGAGGTGAAAAGTACGCCCAGATATTTCACCTGCTGACTGGGTGAGACAACAGATTTATCTAGTGAGAACTGTATCTTTTCTCGATCTTCCAGTTTTCGGTTTGTAAAGACAACGAATACAGTTTTCTCGGCAGAGAGAGTGAAGCCATTCTCCCGCATATAGTTTGCAATGTTATCTATAGCTGTTTGCCACTCTTTAGAGAATTTGTGTTCTGTTTTATAGGTTTTGTTTTGATACTCTTTGCATAGAGCAATATCATCCGCATAAAGCGTCAGTTCGGCTCCATGTGTTTTAATTGTCGATATGTCATGCAGCATAATGCAAAAAAGCAGTGGTGCTATTACTGAGCCCTGTGGCACTCCCATGTCAACTTTGCGAGTGGATGATTTGGCATCTTTATAATCAGTTTGAAAGGATCTGTTCAGTAGAAAGCTTTTTATGTATTGAAACATATTACCACTGATGCCTAATTGCTTCAATTTGAACAACAATCGTTGGTGCCATACTGTATCGTAGGCTTTTTTGATGTCAAAAAAGACAGCAAAGAGAGACTTCTTGCGTGAGAGAGCTTTCTTAATTTTGGAGGACAGTTTTACAATGTGATCCGAGACACCCCTGCCTCGACGGAAACCGGCTTGGCACAGGGGTATTACCTTTTTTCTTTCCATTTCATCACCTAGTCTGGATTTTAGTATTCTTTCATAGATTTTGCTCAGATGGGAGGTCAGAGATATAGGGCGCCAGTTGGAAGGGTCAGCTCTTGGTTTTCCAGGCTTTAAAATGGGGATCACAACAGCCTCTTTCCAAGCTGAGGGAATCAGGCCAGACTTCCAGCATGTTGAATAAAAATCCAGTAAAAGATTTCATCCTTGGTTTGGTAAATGTTGTATGACCTGATAGTTTATTGGATCAGAACCACAGGCGGATCGGACTTTTGTCACCGATGCTATAGCCGTTTTCAGTTCTTGAATGGATAAGGGAGCATTTATTTTTAAGGAAGGGTTGAGTTCTGGGTCGTTTAAGTCCTGTTTATCCTCCCACTTCTTACGGAAGAGTTCCTGCTCACATAACAGTTTATCTGTTTGGCTTGCTGCTGCAAAAATATCTGCAAACAGTTCTGCTTTTTCAGGAAGGCTTTCATATTTTTTTCCTTCGTGCATAAGAGGACGTTCAGCCTGCTTGTGTCTGCATTTGAATTTCCTTATTTTGGTCCAAATTTTTCCAGCATCTCTGTAATCGCTCACTTTGCTGGACATGTTTTCAAAATCTTCTTTTTTTTTGCTTTGTCTATAATTTTGTCACATTGTTCTTCAGTTGATTTCATATTGTTGTGGTTTTGTGCAGACCTGAAGCGATCATACTTCTCTTTTGCAGTTCTTTTTAACCTGATGGCTGTTCTGCATTCTTCTGTCCACCATGGGCTCTGATCAGTTCTTCTGGGTCCGATAAAAGGTTTTGTTTTGGGGATTGACAAATTCCATTGCATTCAGCAGGTTTGATCTTATCTGTTTATATTTGTTGTCGATACTTTCTTGGGACTCTGGATTGCCATCCAAGAGGGTATGTGCATCGGCAGACTTAGTGACAGCGTCCTTGAAAACTGCCCAGTCCGCCTTTTTATAATTGTATTTTAAGGCTTTTGGACCTGGCTCTGTGTGTGGTGATTTCCCAATAATGGATATCATGATTGGTAAGTGGTCGCTTTTTAATTTATCTGACACAACGCACCAGTCCGTTGTTAATCCGAGAGTGGGACTAACCAAGGTTATGTCAATGGCGGAGGGGTGTTGGTTTGAGATATCGGGTATTCTGGTTGCTGATCCGTCATTTAGTAAGTACACATTTGATTGCGTTATATAGGTGGCAAGGCTCTTTCCCACGGCACATGTCTGATCGGGGAAGTTGGCATCCCACAGGGGGTTTCGGCCATTAACATCTCCTCCGATCACCCAGGTGCGTCTTCCGTCGAGCTCTGGGAGCCAGCTGAAAATCGGGCCTTTGGTAATGTTTCTGTTATATATGTTTAATAAGAAGATGGATGGGCCATCATTCAGCAGAAGTTCAACTAGGTTTGAATGTATTTTTGTGTCGGCCGGAACAGGGGTTGGGTGAACATTGTACTTCAGATTGTCTCTGACATAGGTTACTGTGTACTTGATAGTTTGTGCTCCGCTCGTATCATCAACCTGATAATCTGTGACGGGTGGGTAAAAGAAACCAGATATGAAGGGGAGTTTTCCCGCATGACAGAGTGGGGACTGTATCAATAATACATTGAACATGTTGTTTTGGTTAAGATAATTAATAAGGTACGGTAGAGCAGTGTTAAGGGAACGACAGTTCCACTGCAGTATATTTATTCTTGAATCCATTTCAATCACAGAAGACCTAAAGTCTGTTGTGACCGTTTGATCTGCCCCTCAACTCTCTATGTCATTGTGTTGTCAAGGGGTTGAGACTCTGTTACAGATCTGCCTCCCTGAATGCCGAGAAGAGCGCATTGAGTGGTAAGTATCTTATACTGTTCAAAAAAAGAAACGCATAGCTTGTAATATTTGTTTAATTTAGTTATATGGCTACAAGGATATCCACCAAACTGCAGACAATGTTTATCTGGTCGTCGACCTTTCGTCCATTGCCACAAGTGAGCTCTGCACGTGACGCATGCGTTATCAGTGGCTACAATGTCAAAATTGCTCATTTGGCATGACCATTCGTCATGCTTCAGTGTAATCTCGTGAAACTCGGGGAATATTGAGCTCTCACCATGTCTTCCAAAACCCATAAAAGCGGAATGTTCGCCACAAAGAAATCAGACGACAATTCAGCGACGAAAGATGGCCCGATTGAGCAGAGAAGACCGCCAAATTGCATTGGGTCGTTTACAAGCAGGCCAAAGTCAAAGTGCAATCGCCAGGCACTTCCACGTGTCCCAGAGCACCATCAGTAGACTGTGGGTCAGGTTTCAAGCCACTGGCTCCGTTGCTGACTTGCCACGAGCGGGAAGACCAAGGGCGACAACTGCTGCTCACGACCGCTTCATACGGCTCCGCCACCTCCGGAATCGTTTCCTGTCGGCCTCATCTTCTGTCCAGGCTCTCCCCGGGCCACACCGATTATCGGACCAGACCGTGCGGAACCGCCTGCATGAAGCTGGTTTGAGAGCTCGCAGACCTCACAGAGGAGCTGTCCTCACCCGCCGCCATCGCCAGAACCGAGTGCAGTGGGGCAACCAGCACCTTCGCTGGACCGTCCGGAATCACTGGAGACACGTGTGGTTCAGCGACGAGTCCTACTTCCTGCTCCAGCGACATGATGGTCGGAGGAGGGTCTACCGGAGAGTAAACGAACGTTACGCGCCCAACTGTGTGGATGAGGCACCCGTTCATGGTGGTGGAGGCGTCATGGTGTGGGGGGCGATCAATACCGCTGGAATGAGCACCCTGGTGCACGTCCAAGGGCGCATAACTGCCCAGCGATACGTGGAGGAAATTCTGCGCCCACACGCCCTTCCTCTTCTGGCTGACCAGGATGCCATATTCCAGCAGGACAACGCTCGCCCGCACACAGCACGACTCACCACCCAGTTCCTCACCGACCACCATGTCCAGGTGCTTCCCTGGCCATCCATGTCGCCAGACATGAACCCGATAGAACACCTCTGGGATGAATTGGACAGACGTGTGCGCAGGCGAGAAGAAGCGCCGGCAAATCACCGCGATCTATTGCAGGCACTTCAGGAGGAGTGGGACACCATCCCACAGCAAGATATCCGGCATCTGATCCAGTCCATGCCCAGAAGGTGCCGGGCAGTTGTTGCTGCTCAAGGCAGTCACACCCCCTACTGACTTGACAGCCTCGGCACCCAATCGTATTGATTGACTGATTGATTTGAAGATGCAAATGAACTGTGTGTGCATTCAACTGTGTCCATACCAAATTTCAAACAAATAATCTAAATATTGGATTTTCTGTTAATTTTTTCGACAAATTAAACAAATTTGGCAAGTAGCAACTATGCGTTTCTTTTTTTGAACAGTATATTTAAGGCTGGTGGAGTTGGATTTTCCTTTGGCTTAAATATTTCAGTATATAGCCCTGTCAGAAGTGTCAGAACATTTTTGGGGCTTTCATTCGTTTTTGCTTCAATAAGTGCAGCTAGGATGCCAGTGACAAATTTGAACACCTCACCGCAGTTCTCGGCGCTCATCATCTTTATCTTTGCATAGCTTTCTTTTAAAATATGTTGTCTGAGGCAGTCTTCGGACTGTGGCTTTGGTGTGTTTTGTGTTTCATCTTCCTCAACAATCATCAACTTTGGTTCATCCATGAACAAGTCATCATAATCGTGTGTGTGGGAAGTTTGAGATTCTGCATCAGCAACCTTTTTCTCATTGTTTGTTGTTGGCTGTTTGTTTGTCTTTGTTTTGTCTGCTGCTTTTGTGGGGGCCTTTTTTACATTGTGTGTTGATTTTAGTTTCTGGGCAACAGTAGACTCATTATTAATAGGGTTTATGTCAGTTCTTTGTCCAGGTCTCTGGAGGGCGATATTTTGCTCTGAAATGGGGTTTTCACTACGAGGGTTGCTTGGTCCGCCTTGATTTCCTGTTGGTTCTGGTCAGATAGTGCTATAATCCTGTTTTTCAATTTCAGCTACGAAAGCTGGGGAGGTAGCCAGGTTTCTCTTTGCTTTGCTGGCACCGCGAGGAGCACTTTTCCCCCCTGCCATTTTCAGCACCCAGCACTCATCGACTTCTGAATCAGAGTCATTTGATGTATCTGGGTTGGTTGGTTGGTTTTTGGGGTTTAATGTCTCTTCAGCAGATGCTAGCTGCTATTCGAGACCGATGCAGTTATTTTCTTTTCCCTTCATAAGTCAAGTTCTACGTTTCAGACTATTTACATTCAAATCTATCACTGTAAAAGAAGGTTCTAAAAATTAATCATTTTCACTTCTAGTACTTTAAATCTTGTAAAAAATCTTGATCTCTTTTAAAAAGTTAAAAATCTTGTCCGGGGGAACATCCCGGAATAAAACCTTCAGTGTTTCCGCATTGTAGTGTTTGTCTCGAAATTCTTGAACGTCTACACATTTTGTGAGAACATGTTCTAATGTCCATGGTTCGTCACATCCAAAACAGTATGGTGGATCTTCACCTTTCAGCAGATACGAATGTGTAATGTGACTGTGCCCAATGTGTAAGCGACAGAGAACTGTCTCTTCCTTCCTGTTGAGGCGACATTGGGGTAGGCTGTCCGACAGCTGGGGGACGATCTTATGAAGTTTATTTTCTTCACATTCGTCCCATTCACTCTGCCATAGGTACTTTATGTACATGTTGGTGCGAGTTCTGAAATCTGAATGCTTTGTGTGTTTGTCAGTGATGAGTCTTTCTCTGGCTTCTTTAGCAGCTTGATCAGCTGCAGAGTTGCCTCTAATTCCAACATGGGATGGCACCCATGCAAACACAATCCTTTTGCCTTCTTCAATCAGAGATGCATGTAGCTCTTGGATTTCGACCAACAGTGGGTGATCTAGCTGAGTTCTCTTCACGGCGGTAAGAGCCGATAGGGAATCCGACAGAATCAGGAAGTCTTTCTTTTTTGACTGATATACCTGTTTCAGAGCAAGCTGTAAAGCTTTCAACTCTGCAGAAAATACAGAACTGTCATCTGGAAGACGGGCCGAAAAGGCCCTATCGAGTTTAGGGCCAGTGACAGAAGCTGATGCCACTTTACTTTCAGCTTTGGACCCATCAGTGTATATTCGTTGATGGGAAGGAAACTCGGTACAGAACTGGCTAAAACACTGTTTAAAAATCAAATCATTTGTCTCTGACTTCTTTAACCTTGTCAGATCGAGTCGAACAACTGGATCTGGCAATGTCCATGGAGGTGTTTCTGTCCATCGATTTTCACTAACATGATCGAGTTTTATCTTTGATTCGGCCAGATGTGACTGAATCCGAGAAGACAGAGGTGCTCGATCATTTGGGTGACTTTCAAAAAATTCAGAGCATTGTGGTTGAAATACGCATTGGTAGGCTGGATTTGTAGGCATAGCTTTCAGTTTCAACACATAATTTAGGGTGAGTTTCAGGCGTCGCAGCCTCAGAGAGGGTTCTTTGGCCTCAAAATATAAGGACTGTACTGGAGACGTCCTGAAAGCTCCCAGACAAAGACGTATACCCTGGTGGTGTATTGTGTCTAATAGCCTTAGGTTGGATTTTGCGGCTCCACCATAGACGACACAACCATAGTCCAACTTGGATCGGATGAAAGCACGGTAAAGTCTGAGTAGGACTGTGCGGTCAGCACCCCAGTCCGTATGAGAAACCACTTTCAATACATCCAGAGCTTTCAGACATGATGTTCTCAGATACTGGATATGTTTAAGGAATGTTAGTCGACGGTCAAAGGTCAGTCCTAGGAATTTAAATTCTTCAACAACCTTGACAGGATTACCATTCAGGACCAGAGAGGGTTCTGGCATGGCTCCCCTTTGTTTGCAAAGATGCATACAGACAGTTTTGCTGGTGGAAAATTTGAAACCGTTCTCTGTTACCCATTTTTGCACCTTGTCTATACATAATTGAAGCTGCCTTTCCACTCTATGTAGGGATTTGCCACGCACACAAAGTGCAAAGTCATCAACAAACAAGGATGACTCGGATCCTTTCAGTACTGCCTTTACTATGTTATTGATTTTGATGTTGAACAACATGGGTGATAGAATGCTTCCTTGAGGAACACCCATCTCTTGTTGACAGAACTCTGATAGGTTGGGACCGACCCGTACTGTAAAAAATCGATTACTTAGAAATCCTTCCACAAAAACAGGGAGACGTCCACGAAAACCCATTTCATGCAAATCAGCTAAAATACCGTGTTTCCAGGTCGTGTCGTAAGCCTTCTCGAGGTCAAAAAATATAGCTAGTACATGTTCAGATCTCGCAAAGGCCTCTCGAACGAAGGTCTCAAAACGTACCAAATGATCAGTGGTGCTGTGTCCCTTTCGGAAGCCACATTGCACATCACTTAAGAGGTTTTGTTTTTCTAGGTACCACACCATCCTAGCGTTGACCAATCTCTCCATGGTTTTACACAGACAGCTGGTCAAGGCTATCGGACGGTAGTTGCTGGGGTTTGTATGATCTTTACCTGGTTTTGGAATGGGGACAATCATCGCTTCTTGCCATGAAGGTGGAAAGGATCCACTCTCCCATATGTGGTTAAAAACCTTCAGCAAGACCAGAAGACAACTTTCTGGTAGGTGTGTGAGGAACTGATAATGTATTCCGTCCAGCCCCGTTGCTGAGTTGTTGCATTTTTGTAAGGCTTGTTTGAGTTCAGTTATACTGAACAACTTGTTGTAGTTCTCCTCATTCTGAGATGAGAAGTTTATGGGTTTACGTTCTTGGGTGGCTTTGATTTTTTGAAAATCTGTGCAGTAATTTTCTGTTGATGAGTTTTTTTCCATTGTTGAAGCCAGAACGTTTGCTACTTCATTCTTTTGGGTTATAAGGGATCCATTTACCACAAGGTGGTTAATTGATGCAGATCCTTTTTTCCCTTTGATTTTACGAATAGCATTCCAAACTTTACTTGATGATACCTTAGAGTTTAAGTTTGAGCAAAAAGACCTCCAGGATGTTCTTTTAGAATGTTTTATGACAGTGCGACTCTTAGTGCGAAATCTGAAGAAAGTCAACTTCTTGCTAAGGGTCGGGCATCTGTAGAACCTGTGTAGACTTCTCTTTCGCTCAGATCGGGCTTCTTGGCATTCTTTATTAAACCATGGCACTTTAATGCGGTTGTTTGAAGATGTTTTTGGGATGTACTCAGTGGCAATGTCTTGTAGAGTGTTTGTAAAAATAGAAGATGGATCGTCACTTCCATCAAAGACAGTGTCTTCTGTGAGTTGGACAGAACATTCGGCAGTAAAAGACAGCCAGTTTGCCTTGTTCAGGTTCCATCTCTGGGGGGAAGCTTCTTCCAATCCATCTATTTGAGACATCAAGATAGGGAAATGATCGCTACCACATGTGTCATCATAGACTTTAAATTCAAAGTCTAGAACAAGAGAGGTGTCGCAAATAACTAGATCTAGTATGGACTTGCATCCTGTTGCTGGATGGAGATATGTTGGTACTCCATCGTTTAAAACGCATAGATTACAATTGTCTAAAAAATCTTCTAGAATTCGTCCTCTCGTACTTAGAGAGTTGCTGCCCCATAAAGGGGAATGAGCGTTAAAATCTCCCATTAAAACAAAGGGAGCTGGAAGCTGATCAATAAGATTTTCAAGATCGTGCTTCGTGTAACATTTGGATGGTGACAGATATACACTGCAGAGAGTGATGGTTTTATCTAATGTCACTCGTGCTGCGACGGCTTGAATGTTTGTACATAGGTTGATCTCACTACAAAGTACACTTTTCTTAATCAAAAGAGCAACTCCCCCAGACGTGTTATTGTCTGAATGGTTTCTAAAAACATTGTATCCAGATACATTAAAATCTTTGTTTGGTTTCAGCATTGTTTCCTGTAATGCTGTAGCAACAGGATGAAATTTGTGTAAAAGTAGACATAATTCTTCATAGTTAGCTTGGACCCCTCTACAATTCCATTGAATAAAATTGGCTATGTTTGTTTAGTTTTAAGAAATTTCTGCCTCCATACCCTCTTCGTCGGATAAACTCCCAAAATGATTGTATAGTGTGATGGGATTTTTCTCCATTTTTGGGGTGCGAGGCGATCTTTGGGGCAGAGTAACTTTTCCCTTGTCCGGAGGTGTTCGTGGTGTGGATTGAGTAAGGTCCACTACCTCCACTACCTCGACGGCCCCCTTCCTGTGAGTTGTCCTGTGAACGGGCTTCTGGGTTGGGGTGGTGAAGCGAACCTCACCAGGAGACCCCATAGGGTCCTCAATTGGGGTGGTGAAGCGAACCTCACCAGGAGCCCCCACAGGGTCTCCAGTTGGGCCGGTGAAGCAAACCTCACCAGGAGACCCCATAGAGTCTCCAGTGGGGATAGCCCCACCTGTGCTTTCATCTGTCTGTGTACAAATACTTTTGTTTCTTGTGGGCTCTGTCCTTTTCAACATGGACGGGCCTGCCTGGACACCCACAGACCTATATGAAATACTGGTCTGGGTGGGTGTTGACTTTGTTGCAGGTCTTTGACTGACTGCTGCCGCAAAACTTTTCTGGAAGGAAAAAACATTCGTTTTTTCAACCTCCTTCCTGGCGTCTGAGAAAGACATCTTTTTCTCCGTTTTTGTTTTTTGAATGGCCTGTTCAAACTTGTATTTTGGACATTCTCTGGAGGACGGGGAATGGTTTCCCTTACAGTTTGTGCAGGTGGGTGGTGATGTGCAGGGACCTTCGTGAGGATCTCCGCCACACCTCTCGCACACTGCCTTCTGTTTACATCCAGCCTTTGAATGTCCAAATCTTTGGCATTGGAAACATCTCATTGGTGATGGAATATACAAAGTCACTCTTATTTGAACAAATCCCACTTTTATTTTCTCAGGGATGGTTGGGGTACAAAAAGTGACGAAAAGGGTGTTGGTGGGTACTCTGATATCGCCCTTCCTGATCAACACCCGGTACACATCAATGACACCTTGATCCTTTAGACCTTCTTTTATTTCAGCCTCACTGAGGCCCTCCAGCTCTCGGCATCGGATGACTCCTTTGCTGGTGTTCAGGCCTCTGTGAGGACTGACCTTGACCGGTCTATCAACAAATTTCTGACCATTCAGACGGAGAAGACCATCTGATGCCTTTTTTGAAGGACATTCAATCAGTAGAGAACCATTACGAAGCCTCTTAATGTTGTCTATCGTTGATGATACTCCTGCAATAACCTTCTGTATCGCAAAAGGCGAAAGTTTGGAGATGGGCTGTGCCTCATCTGCTGTCTCAACAACAATGAAACGGGGCCAGGCCTCGCTGATGTTGTTCTTTGTTGCTCTGACTCGGACTTCATCGTCAGAGTCAGAGTCAACGCAGTATCTTCGTTTGTTTCCGTTTCGGGTGCTTGAAAAAAAAGAAGAAAAAGAAGAGGTGGCCATGTTTGAGGCCTTTATCTTCGTCGCATCTGATCCCCACCCACCACGGAGCCCAACAAGGGGACGCTTAGGTGGAGCGGTTATCCAACTCCAGAGCGCCAAGGATACAGATGGATATACGCAGCGATAAGAGGAAACATATGGTATCAATCTGTAATAGGAGATTTAACTCTTTCCAAGCGGAAACGGGTTAGGTAACAACTTGGCATAATGTTCGTCAACTCTTTCCAAGCGGAAACGGGTTAGGTAACAACTTGGCATAGTGTTTGTCCCGACTACCGCCGCCCCCTCCTACCGCCGCTTGCTCCTTTAGCCAAAGGTCCGATGCAATATGCTCAAGACATATACCCAGACTTGACCAGCCGATTGATTGAAACGGGTAAGCCTTCTTCAACCTCCTGTCTTAGATAAAGACTGGGCCAAAATGATGTGTTGGCGCTACAAAGTCGCAACTAAGTAAACCCCTCAATCATCAGGTCACCAGCCCAAACCGGTACAGGTCGCAGCGCACGGCAAACACGCTGGGTCTTAAGAAGACCACAGAGAAATAAGGATGTGGAAAAGAAGACTTTTGGGAAGTGAAATAAAGGTGACGGATCCAGTCAGGTAGAAATAAGACAAGAAAGGAATCAGAAAACTGCAGGGAATAGTAGGGAGAGTTTTTTGGAAGGAAATATAGGTGAAAGGACTGGTAAGGCAGAAATAAGACAAAAGAAGAGAAGTAAAGGGGTGGGGTAGCTTGGTGGAAACACTCCCGCCGCGTGAAGGCGACCCCATGGGAGCGATGTATCTGGGTCTTTCTTTTGTTTTTTCATTATTTCAAACTTTGCTCTTCTTATTGCTTCTGCATATGGGATGTATTTGGCTGCTCGGATTTTGTTTGCTGTTCTTCGGAGCACTAGCTCAGGACAGCCTAAGTAAGCTGCCGAGTGGGGACCGCCACAGTTTAGGCAGTGTTTGTCATTTGGACAGTTGTCAACTGGGTGGTCTTTCTTTTGACCGCATCTTGGGCATTTGTCTTGTCTGGCTTTACATTGTTTGGAGCCATGTCCCAATCTCTGGCACTTAGTACACCTTCTGACTGGGGCCACATAGGGTTCGACAGCAAAGAAGGTTTTCACTATCTTCACTGTATCTGGTAGCGTTTTCTTTAAAAAAGTGATTTTGACAGCTTGAGTAAGTTCCCCCTTCTGGTTTTTTAACCGCTGAAGAGATTTTACTTTCTCAAGAGATTGTTGAAGTTTATCAAGGTCTTCAGAGAGTGGGATGGGTCTGATGACACCTTCCGTTGTTGCCTCTGGTATAGTGCATCTTATTTGCACTTGAGCGAGACTGGTGAGATTGGCAAGTTTATGTTGTTGTTTTTCATTGCAGCAGGCAATCAAGAATTTGCCCGAGGGCAGAGGTCGTACACCTTCTATCTGACCGACCGCGTCAACCAAAACACGACACTGGAGTGATGGCCCAAGTTTCGAGAACATAGCTGGACCTGTAGCCGCGTTGGTGAGAATGACTGGGCATTGTGCAAAGGTTGGAGGAAGACTTGGTGTCACCTTTTTTGACTTTGTGTGTCTAGGGGGCCCAGTTTTGACTGGTTGTGAGACTTTTGACTGTGGCTGAGGCAGAGCCTGTTCGGCAT
>NC_090252.1:48294787-48319756 GCF_037325665.1 Littorina saxatilis
ACACACACACACACACACACACACACGCAATTGGCAAAATATGTGTACGATTGTTTTCAACTACGCAGATGCAATGCGTCTTCCGACTGTCCTCAATAACCTATGCTCATCTTTATGGCAATCCGAATGGTGCAAATGTCCCTTTTAGCTCTTGATGTCTAAATAACACATTATTTAGCTAAATAACGCGTTATTTAGCTAAACAATGCTTTATTTAGCTATATCATGCATTATTTAGCTAAATAATACATTGTTTAAATTAAACAATGCATTATTTACAGATACAGAAAAAAGAGAGCCCAAAGCACTAAATAATGCATTGTTTAGCATAAATAAGAGATTGTTTTTGTAAATAACTCATTATTTATAAATAATTACGCGTTTTCTCTAAACAATATATTATATGTAAATAAAGTGTTATTTAGATAAATAAAATATTATTTAGATAAATAATTTATTATTTAGATAAATAATTTATTATTTACTATTTTTGCCTTGAAATAGTATTATTACGCTAAATAATGCTTTATATAGCTATATAATTATGTTTCCGCTATATAATTCATGATTTGGTAAATAATACATTATATACCGTAAATAAAATATTATATACCGTAAACAATTCATTGTTTAGCGCATCGCGAAGCCGTTTTTTTCTCTTGTTGTTTTTTTCCACGTGTTTCCGTGGATCCGAGAGAGCGCTGTTGATTCTCCACTGTCTTGGCAAACCCAGTATCCGGTACTCCACATCCGGTTCCGCCAAGGGACTGGGTGGCCGAGTGGTAACGCACTTGCGCTCGGAAGCGAGAGGTTGCGTGTTCAGGCCTGGGTCAGGCCGCAATTTTCTCCCCCCTTTCCTAACCTAGATGGTGGGTTCAAGTGCTAGTCTTTCGGATGAGACAAAAAACCGAGGTCCCTTCGTGTACACTACATTGGGGTGTGCACGTTAAAGATCCCACGATTGACAAAAGGGTCTTTCCTGGCAAAATTGTATAGGCATAGATAAAAATGTCCATCAAATACCCGTGGGACTTGGAATAAAGTTAAAAAAAAATTCCATCTCACACGGCATTAAGTCTCAGGAAACACGAATACACGCATGCAGGAAAAAAAAAATATGGGTAGCGCCGTGTGTATGGCAGCTCGCTTTCCCCGGGGAGAAAGCAGCCCGAATTTCCATGAGGGTAACCTCACTGGACTGTAAATCTTATCAAATCCAATCCAATCCAATCCAATCCAAATGTAATCAAGATGGCTACACAAGCACAAGGGAACGTTCCCGCTGAATTGATCAGAACTCTAACTACAGCGGTTGTCCAGGAACTGGCACTGCAAAGGGTTCATATTTTAAAGTTTTATGGGGGAACATCTTTTACATCTGGACATGGAGAATGAACGACTGCGAACTAAATTGCTGCTGTTGTACCATCAGTTGAAGTTAGCCACCTGACAAGAAGATGGTCGGAAGCGAAGCGGATGTAGCTTTAGTACGCCGAGACAGATGCTAGTTGTCTGATTGGTCAGTTTGAGAATCAACAGAGCTCTCGTGGATCCACGGAAACACGTGGTAAAAAACAACAAGAGAAATATCGGCTTCGATGCACTGCGCTAAACAATGAATATTGTTTACGGTAAATAATATTTTATTTACGGTATATAATGTATTATTTACCAAATCATGAATTATATAGCGGAAACCTATTATATAGCTATATAAAGCATTATTTAGCGTAATAATACTATTTCAAGGCAAAAACAGTAAATAATAAATTATTTATCTAAATAATATTTTATTTATCTAAATAATATTTTATTTATCTAAATAATATTTTATTTATCTAAATAATATTTTATTTACATACAATATTTTATTTATCTAAATAATATTTTATTTATTTAAATAATATTTTATTTATCTAAATAACACTTTATTTACATATAATATATTGTTTAGAGAAAACGCGTAATTATTTATAAATAATGAGTTATTTACAGACACAATCTATTATTTATGCTAAACAATGCATTGTTTAGTGCTTTGTGCTCTCTTTTTTCTGTATCTGTAAATAATGCATTGTTTAAGTGAAACAATGCATTATTTAGCTAAATAATGCATGATATAGTTAAATAAAGCATTGTTTAGCTAAATAACGCGTTATTTAGCTAAATAATGCGTTATTTAGACATCAAGAGCTAGAAGGGACATTTGCACCATTCGGATTGCCATACATCTTCAGGTCCTCTTTGTTCACCCTGTTCCATTTGGTTTTGTATTACATGTATGTTAGGTTATATTGCTATTTTTTCCTGTACTTATGTATCTTGGCTATGTGCTTTAATTCTAATAAATTCTGATTCTGATTCTGATTCTGATTCTGATTCACACACACACACACACACACACACACACACACACACACACACACACACACACACACTCACACAACACTCACACACACACACACACACACACACACACACACACACACACACACACACACACATACACACACACACACATACACATATGCGCACACACACACACACACATACATATACGCAGGCACACACACACATACACACGCAGACACACACACACACACACACACATACACACATACACACACACACACACACACACACACACACACACACACACACACACACACACACACACAACAACAGCCTCATCATCATCATCATCATGATCATCGTCGACATCATTATCATCATCAACAAAATATATAGAGGTGCAATGCATTCTTGCTAGAAACAGCTTTAGAATGTAACTGTTCGTGACATCAGATAGAGGGAGAAAGAGATAGATAGATAGATAGAGAGAGAGAGAGAGAGAGAGAGAGAGAGAGAGAGAGAGAGAGAGAGAGAGAGAGAGAGAGAGAGAGAGAGAGAGAGAGAGAGAGAGATCCAATACAAACAACAACAACATATATACAAGTACCTATGTACCCTTTGTCTCAACAGTCATTACAGTTGTGCTTAACTCTTAGATCTGATTTGCAATTTCCTATGGTGACTGATGGTTGATCTCTGCATCATCGCCATTGTGATTGTCCTGACTGTCAGGAATGGCAGCTTCAGGATCGCTTTCTGGCACATATGGTACGGTCCTGGGGTTTCTTGTGGCTACAAAACGATATAAGACTTGCATAATGCGATGTCTTAAGCACAACATCTGCAAGTCATGTCATCACAAACAAGCAGAAGCTACAGTGAACTACGTATTACCTGTGTTTAAAATCGAGTGTGATGACATGCTGCATTTTATTCAACCACAGGTTCCAAATACACTGTGAAAGAAGATCATAGAAAGAAAAGATTGAAGGAAAATAAATATGCATAACGTCGTCTTTGCATTTCTTATCGCTCATGTCACGTAGTCTCGTTGACGCTTCGTTTCATTGGAACACGGACATGGCATCGGGTTATTAATTGTTTCCCTATGAATTAATGCACACACAAGAAAGTTCACAGAAACCGCATTGTGCCAATCCGAGATGAAAACTGTAATGCGTTTTAAGGGTGAAAGATGTGGATACAATCAGAAGAGGAAAGCCGTCAGTGCGCACACTTTACTTATAGAATCCGTCTTCAAGAAGCGTCATCGACTTATGTAAAGTCCTAGTGTTCATTGGTATCCGTAGAGACTTGCTTGGTCGTAAAGGAACCTTATTGAGAAGAAGAGACGTATTAGCTATGGGGATCTGCATGATCTGACAAATATCCCAAAAGTAAGAGGTTGGCTTGTTTACAGTTCATGTGGATTTCTTGTCCTAATTTTATAGTACTTTTCTCCCACAGATTCATACTTTGATACGTTTGCTATGCGATAAAAGAACAAAGCATGGCAGACTCATCATCAGGATGACCCGGATAAGAATGCTATCTCGTAAATGTATGCACGTGATGCAAATGTGTTTATTGTAAGCTGCTAGAACAGAATATGGTTACTCCGATAGACACGTCCGGGAATTCGGGGCTGGGGCATAATGCTCCGGAAGTGTAACGACAGAAAATATATTTCAACATCCTACACGGGGGCAGAGTAGCTCATGTGGTAGAGCACTAGACTTGTGATCCTAAGGTCACGGATTCGAATCCAGGCCGGAAGGAACACGCGTTAACTTCATGTGCAGACTCAGAGACGGTATCCATGTTCCACCTCCGTGTCACCACAGTGACATAAAATACCTCGGTCATTCTGCTATACGTGCAGGGTAACAACCGAAAAAATTGTCTCTGTGTTTTTTTTTTCCGTGAGGGCGTAAAACAACATTATGAGTATCGTCAACAACCTACGCGTGCTCCCGGTTTTACCACTTGAACTCCAGCACACGGTCTTACCACTGCTTGCCAACTCCAAAGGCGATACTAAATTATACTATTCAGCTTTTTCCGTGCAGAACATAGCATACACATACCGTTTCTGTCCTTGAACACGTTAACAGCATCTCCGAACTCGTGGAGTGTCGAGCAAAGGGAGATCTGATACAAACATATTGCTTTTTGCTCTTTTTCGCTGTTCGCATTTTGGCTAGTAAAAGACCTCCATGTCTCTACCTCTGTCTAAATGTATGTCTGTCTGTCTGTCTGTCTGTCTGTCTGTCTGTATGTATGTCTGTATGTCTGTACGTCTGTCTCTCTCTCTCTCTCTCTGTGTCTCTCTCTCTGTCTCTATCTCTCTCTCTCTCTCTCTCTCTCTCTCTCTCTCTCTCTCTCTCTCTCTCTCTCTCTCTCTCTCTCTGTCTGTCTGTCTGTTTGTCTGTCTCTCTCTGTCGGTCTCTCTCGCTGTGTCTGTCTGTCTCTCTGTCTGTCCTTCTCCCTCTCTCTCGTTCTCGTTCTCTCTCTCTCTCTCTCTCTCTCTCTCTCTCTCTCTCTCTCTCTCTCTCTCTTCCCCTCTCTCTCTCTCCCTCTCTCTCTCTATCTATCTCTCTCTGTGTGTCTCTCTCTCTCCCTCTCTCTATCTCTCTGTCTGTCTTTGTCTCTCTCTCTGTCTCTGTCTGTCTGTTTCTGTCTCTGTCTCTGTCTCTGTCTCTGTCTCTCTCTGCCTCTCTCTCTCTCTCTCTCTCTCTCTCTCTCTCTCTCTCTCTCTCTCTCTCTGTTTCGATATCGTACGTATCGATGCTGTGGGTGTGATTCGGGACTTTTGTTCTCTTCTTGGCATTTCGAGAACAGTGTAATTTCTACAATACACAGAACAAACGGACAATATCAATCAATATTGCTATTTCATATGTTATGTGGATTTCCATTGGTCAATGTGGCAAAACTGAGCTCATTGTAAAAAGTGATATCGACGACCTCTTTATTGCTTCCCCACTTCAAAAACAAAAACACCTGAATTTAAAAACAAACAAATATATATGAAAATGTAATGATCCCAGAATTTAGTTGAGCAAGTGACTGAAGACTTTTTGAAAGAAAAGACATTTTTAAATACTGAAAAGTACAAGAAAAGAGTGAACAAAAAGAAATAATAATCAGAGGGAGGGATGTGGAACAGCCAAAACTGAGACAAATACTTTTGTAATTTCTGTACAGTAAATACAAAATGTCCAGAGAATTAGCAATATATCTAACATTGACTGACTGTGTGACGATATCTTCTGCTATTGGTCTGTTTCGACAGTGATATCAAAATCTCGACCTCCGGTCTCGATTTTGATATCACTGTCTCAACAGACCATAGCAGAAGATATCATCACACAGTCCGTCAATATTGGGTAATCAATCAATATGAGGCTTATATCGCGCGTATTCCGTGGGTACAGTTCTAAGCGCAGGGATTTTGTTTATTTTTTTATTTTTTTTATTTTATGCAATTTATATCGCGCACATATTCAAGGCGCAGAGATTTATTCATGCCGTGTGAGATGGCATTTTTGTTTCACAATACATCACGCATTCACATCGGCCAGCAGATCGCAGCCATTTCGGCGCATATCCTACTTTTCACGGCCTATTATTCCAAGTCACACGGGTATTTTGGTGGACATTTTTATCTATGCCTATACAATTTTGCCAGGAAAGACCCTTTTGTCAATCGTGGGATCTTTAACGTGCACACCCCAATGTAATGTACACGAAGGGACCTCGGGTTTTCGTCTCATCCGAAAGACTAGCACTTGAACCCACCACCTAGGTTAGGAAAGGGGGGAGAAAATTGCTAACGCCCTGACGGGCGCTGTGGCGGGGTGGTAAGACGTCGGCCTCGTAATCGGAAGGTCGAGGGTTCGAATCCCGGCCGCGGCCGCCTGGTGGGTTAAGAGTGGAGATTTTTCCGATCTCCCAGGTCAACTTGTGTGCAGACCTGCTAGTGACTTATCCCCCTTCGTGTGTACACGCAACCACAAGACCAAGTGCGCACGGAAAAGATCCTGTAATCCATGTCAGAGTTCGGTGGGTTATGGAAACACGAAAATACCCAGCATGCTTCCTCCGAAAGCGGCGTGTGGCTGCCTAAATGGTGGGGTAAAAACGGTCATACACGTAAAATTCCACTCGTGTAAAAACACGAGTGTACATGGGAGTTTCAGCCCACGAACGCAGAAGAAGAAGAAAAAGAAGAAGCTAACGCCCTGACCCAGGGTCGAACTCGCAACCTCTCGCTTCCGAGCGCAAAGGCGTTACCACTCGGCCACCCAGTCCTTTCAATACGGACATTGACGCGGAAACTACCATGTCAGGAAAGGGATGTAAACTGTGAACCATCCCTATGATCGGTGCATTGCTAAACGTTTCATGTTTTCAAAGCAATATGTACACAGATTTCCCTTCACCGTTGCAAGAGGACGATGACCTATCAATTAAACTGTCGTATTCGTATATATATATATATATATATATATATATATATATATATATATATATATATATATATATATATATATATATATATATATATATATATATATATATATATATATATATATATATATACAAACGGGTATTTAGGGTGACCTTTGGTCACCCTTAAGTCGATTTTTATTGCATTTGGGATTTCGGGTGACCGAAAATGGGTCACCCTAAGGATTTTCTCTCTGCAGCCAGTTTGCAACGACCTTCAGACTGCGTTTTGGCGCTCAAAGATTCTGTTTTGATTGGACAACGCTGTGTCAAAGCGCCAAAGCTTTCTGATCATGAATATTATAATTAGAGGGTATTTTGTATTTTGGTATTTAAGACGTCCACACAAAAAATAGGACATGAAGTGACCAGGACAAAAGTTCAAATTTATTGTACAATTCGGAATTATATCTCTTGAAATCATGTATATTTATTTAAAAACTGCCAAACAATCGATCAAAATCAACCATTTTCTTACAAGGACAACATAGGGGTTTAGCAAAAAAATGAAGCATCCCTTCAGCATGTTCTGGAAATATACAATTTATCAAAGGGACGTCACTCCAAGGATTTGATTTCCGCAGCCATTGGTGACAAGTCGAAATGGAGATGCGAACGAAATATTTAAAATTGGTAAGTATGTATTGTTTGATCTCATCAGTAATGTTATTTGACTTTAGTATTGATTCTTTTTTTTTCATTTAGAGATGATTAGATACGAAATATGTCAGTGCTCATTCTCCCTCATTCTTTTGAATTTTCGAGTCGCATCAATGACAGTCATTGAGTCATGACATACTTTTGGGTTGAAAAAAAAATGATACCGGTTGTGAATCCTTCTAGTGCGACCCCTGTTATTAAAGTTATTTGTGGCGAGTACAGAATCCCTGTTCTTGATATATAACTGTCCATCAGAAAAGCCACGAGATGATCATGATAAGGATGATCATGGAAAGTGTCGGAGGAATGACTATCAATAAAGTGGGGAGTGCGCGTGCGCAAGGAAGCAGACGTGTTTTTCATTCTGCTCCAAATCAACTGGTGGTAGAAGTGCAAAAAGGAATATTTTTCAGTGGAAATTGTGCCAATAAGTGTATAAACAATCAGTAACATTAGTGTGCCACGAAGTATTGGCATTGTAATTGTAAATTTGACATTTTGGACCTGTATTCGGGGTTTCCAGTGATCGCTCAGTGACCCGCGCCATTTTTTCTGCGCACAATGTCCGTGTTGCATAGATCTGTGCAACGTTCGGTGTAGTCTGCTGTGTACCAGCGTAGTTTATTTGACCTCCATCCATCGTTGTGTGCCAGACTCATCCAGTGTGATATTGTTTTCAATCGGATTACGGTTTCTTTCATTAAACTTTTTCTTGGATTACCCCACGAACTGTGCCACTGTGTAGTCATACTTGGATAATCTCCCTTGGATTATCGTGACTTTCTAGTTTGGATTAGGCCTATGCCACGCCGTGGATGGTGGCACGCCTATTTTTTTTCCACCGCAGGAACAACACCCAATTCGTTCCCCCGCAAGACGAACAACATGGTAGGTGACTCCAAATTAATGCCTTAAAATAGTAGATATTAAACCAGACTTTCTAGTATTGAACTTGAACTTGAAGTTTATATCATACTGTTCGGTACTTTATTTTGCATTGGATCAGCTAGTTGTCTTACCATTTACACTCTCGTGTACTACATAAGAGAAGAAATGTCATCAAGACAAGTCAGAAATACTGTCTCCCACGTTAAAAATGTTGAAATAACACAAAGCACGGTCAACAGAAGGGCTTAAATCTTTTTGCTGGTCAAAGTCAAACTACTTGTGGATACTGCTCTTCATTTTTAAGTTTAAGCTTACCTTAGTTTAGACTCACGATCGGTTCAAAGATCAACAGTGAAATTTGACGGGGTAAGATCCCCCGCAGCTTATCTGGTGTCTGCGGGGGACCTTACCCACTGAGAATCGAGTACCACATAATAACGCTAGATTAGAGCAGCTTATCCACGATGCTGGTGCCCAAAAACGCGCATACAAGGCTGCAAGGTATCGCAGATTAAACTGGGAGTATTAAAATAGTGCTTTAAATGGTAGTTGTTGGTTAATTTGTACGAAATTGAGACCTCTCTGTATAATTTTCACGGACTTCGGCAGAAAATCGAACGCCACTGTTCACGAGTACACAACAAGACATATAGCCTAGGCAATTCTGCTTCAGAATATCTATACTTGCCACAACGTACCTTCACAGGGCAATTCCTTTGCGAGATAACAATTTTGCTTCCGCGTGCGGGGGAACGAATTGGGTGTTGTTCCTGCGGTGGAAAAAACTAGGCGTGCCACCATCCACGGCGTGTATGCGCCGTTTTTTGCTCAGCCAATGATGTAGTTCTGGGTAACTTCAAGTGCCAGTGAAACTGACTCGAGTGCATAAACTGTGATAAGTGCATTATTATATAAACATATTTTTGCCATGTGAACAATAGCAGATGCTTCACTGTGCCACGCTGTAACACTGAGCAATACAGACATTCGTTTTTTCCAAAGACTGTAGTGGCCTGGAACCAATTAGATGAAGTAACTGTATCCTCGGCATCGACCGAGAGCTTTAAAGTCGGCGCTGGCAGTAGCCAGACGACGATAAAGAACTGGCTGCACACCCCCTATTCCGCTGCATCAATGCCAGACATCTGGATGACTTGTCCTACAAGTGCAGCGTAACCTACAGATACAGATAAAGACCTGTGTGCGAAGACGCCACACGGTAGAGGCGTAGGAACCTAAAAAAAGAGAAACTTTTGGGACAAATAAAAGACAGCAGCAGAGCTGGAGAAAAATAAATGGGACACCAAGTAAACGAGTGGTAAGGCAAAACAAAACAAAATGCTTTGCTTAAGGTTTCATGGCAAAATAAAAATAGGGTAGGTACTCTCAGGTTCCGAATAATAACTAGGTTTGAATGAAAGTACATGGGTGCATTTTGCTCAAAAATCAATAATAGTACATGTACAGGTCTGAATGATAATACTAATAGTACAGGGCTACATTTGTGCCAAAATTAATAAACGTACAGGGTTTCAATAATAGTACGGGGTCACGGTGATACTAACAGTAGACAACCTTTTTATCAATGTCTCGTGTACATCGAGATTTGTTTTCGCAATCTCTTGCTTGTGGTAGGTCTGTGATTGGCTCCTTCCGAAAGCGATTTCTTAGCAACAACCAATGACGCGTTGTGTTATAAAGTCCGTGACTGTGATGGCCAATTATTGTTTGATCCCGTTAAATAAGGTGACGGATTTTGATTGACGATTTGAAGATGACAGAATCATTTACAGACTGCAAATTACCACGGAAAACTAATAATCGTACAGGTTTCAATAAGCGTACAGGGTGCATGATGTTGTCAAAATCAAATAAGCGTACAGACCCAAATAAGACCGTACAGGCCTGCATTTTTTCCCAAAATAAATACCCGTACGTGTACGTTTATTCGGAACCTGAGAGTAGTAGAGTTGGAACTAATTCGTAATTCTGAAACGAAGCGAACCGAAACGAAAAGATTGAAAATTGTCCGAAACGAAACAAATGTCCGAATCGAAACGAAAGGATCTGTGTTTTGACGTGATTTCACATTAATTCTCAAATGACAACAAGGGAACTGAACAAACGCAAAAATAGAACTGTTCTTACCTGAAATGCAAGCGACGAAAGAAACGAATGCGTACATGATCTGGTTTACAATGTTTACATCCGGGGAACTGAACACAGGTCCACGACATTGACAAGTTCAAAATATCTATTGTTTACGTTTGCATCCACACAAGGTAAAAAAAAAAGGTTAAAAGTTTGTTTAAAAATTGAAGATTGGAAGAGTACCCGTTGTCATTCGATTCATACACACACTTCCAAGTTACGTTCGATGAAGATTAGCATTTCGGCCTGTTCGGGCGATAATCTGTTTCGCTTTCTTGTCATGATTAGTGACTCATCCGTTACCGTAACACGAAGGACACTGACGAAGCGTCGTGAAAAATCTTGAAAGTAGGTATTTCTTTGCTTACATTTCGGAAATTTTTGAACAATCCGAAGCGAAACGAAACAAAAAAATTCTAAGCGCTTTCTATGATTGATAGATTGATTGTATCTTAGTTGTAATATGAATGCGACAGTTTTTGTCCTGGTGAAATGGATGAATAGGTACACCAAAATAATGTCCTTGTCACTCTGTGATTATGGCGAATTAAAGAACCTTGTAATCTTGAACCTTATCTTCAAATTGCAAATGAAAAATTGGAAAACTTTGTTTGCTTCAAAATTGAGACATTATTTGGCTAGAACTAGAAGGTTTTGTTTGTTTTGCTTGCAGGACACCAAATATACAGCCCATTACTCAAGAGGAAAAAGAATGGTACAGGTAGCTTTGGAAAAGCAAAGAAATGCAATGGCAGGTAAGGCATGATGCATTTTCACATCACAATTTACACTATTCATGATTGTCTTACAATGCTTTGGTTTTTTTATGAGTCGCATGCTTTTTCCATGAATCGCAGCACATCAGTTTATCATTATACTGACAGTGATGGCATTAACCGGCCTTTACCAGTATATTACCGGTATTTTTTTCTGATACCGAAAAAAAAATATTGATTGCTGCTCAGAGTTGTGCTTAGCATACCGGATTTTATTGGCATTTTACCTAAAAATACTGGATTTCAAAATGTCTAGTACCATCACTGTGCTGATCTGAGTGTTTTGTTTTCTATTTTAGTTGAAACTCTTATTAGTGAGTAACAATATAAATTTACCAGTGACGGGGGTCGCATTAACCAGTAATTATCAGTATTTTACCGATTGAAAATTGGAAACACCGATTCATTCCCAGTGCCTCGGTCCCAGGGACTGATTGCTTTTCAAATGCCCCGATTCGTCGTCGGCCTTCAAAGCGCGTGTTTTGTGCGGCTAAAATCCTTGTTCTAATTATATTATGACTCACACAGCAAAACACGTGTTGCAAAAGCTTTCTGGCTGCAAAGTCACCGCACAATTTACTCATGACACATCTGACATGTGACCCACGCGAGCAGCAATAATAGGTAAGCAATCAAAAGTAAATAAAATTCATGGTTGGTAGGTGTGGGTTTTTTTCAGGACCATTTCATATTTACTTGGGACTGATTGTAACATTGTTTCCAGGAAAGTATGACGTCATAAAATTAATACCGGTTGTGAACATTTCTAATAGATCGTTTCCAACATCAGTTCAGACAATCTTCATTGCTTTGTAGCCTGAGGTTATAACCTTTTAAACCTTCTGTGACTAGTGTTGGCTTGAGGAAGGTGTCTTTGACTGCATTTAGAACAAAATTAATAAAAATAGGAAAATTGAATACGAATGCACTGCAGAAGGCTATCATAGTAACTTGATTGTGTGTGAATACATGTAAGTCGATTCAGCTTATCAGCATATAGCACCATGTGACATATCGGCTGATTTTGTTTAACCCAATCGAGTGATACTCTTCTATCTTACTTGGACTTGGAGTCTCGATAGCACAGCGGTTTACTTCGAGCTTCTGCGTTTAGTGCTTTTTTTTTTTACTGGAAGCCATCTTATTTTTCTAAGACTATGAATAGGCCAATGAGCCCTTGGCTGATGAGGCATGTCTCAGATCCGCCATTTGGTTTATTAGCCAAAATTTAACCGAGCAAGAAACTGGACTAAATATATGACTTGTGTAATAAGTTTATATGTATGGTATTGGTGGCGATGAGGAGTGCATATCTATCCATGGACTTCTTTAGTGCAAGACAAACTCGTTAACTCACTAAAGACCACAAAACCCTTCGCTATGAAAATATAGAGGAAGTGTCTTTTTTCTTTCTTCTGTTTTTATGACACTAGTAGGAGCAAAGGAGATTAACACAACTTGTTTCTCTCTGTTTGTCTGACAGAAATTCAAAACAACACTGTCGAAGCTGTCGCCAGCAACAGCAGCCCCACAGAAGGAAACGGCAAGTCGGCCGGTGAATGGACGGAGACACAAGTGTTCAACGACAGAAATCCCAGCATCAAGTCCACCTGTAACATACCCTCCACACATAGTTTCATCACGCCATCCATAGAAGAAGGTGAGTTTTGAGTGTAGAGAGGGAGAAATGGAGGGAGGGGAGGGTTAATCAAGAGGTTTGTAATTGTATCAGTATATTGATTACTATTACTGAAATTTAAAACCTGAGTGGTAACTTTGCATGGTCTTTTGTCTGTCGAATCGACACTACCGTGACTTGATCCTTAGCGACTGCCGTCTTTTGGTCTGGGGAAGCCATGATAACAAGAAGACTGAAAAGGCTGTGGTGCATTGGTGTTTATGAAATGCTTGGAGAGGAGACTGTTGTCTTGGGTTCTCCACTCAAAAATATGTTTTTATGAGAAGCCCTTTTTTTCAAAAAAGAAAGAAGAGACTACTCCCAAGTTCCGATTAAACGTCCATGGACGCTTATTTATTTTCGTAAAAAAATCCCCCCTGGACGGGCTTATTTGAGACCGGACGTTTATTTAATTGTGGGATATCAGGCAACCTGGACGTTCATTAGAACCCTGGACGATTATTAGATTTGGAAGTCTGGGCACAAAGTTCTACTAGTACCTTGGTAATTCCAAAAGACATACATGTGCAAACTACAGCACATCGTTCATGTTACCTTTATTTGCTTGTGTGTTGTGCTACTCATCATCAATAGATCTCATACTTGCACACCAGTAGCAGTAGTCTTTGTCCTGTCGGTTGTATTAGTAGTTAAAAATACAGACCACTTGAAACATTGTACATGACGCCCCGGACTATTATTGAAACCCCTGACTTTTATTAATTTTCAAACAAAATGGCACCCCGGACTACTATTTAGACCCGGGCTTTTATTAAATTTTAAACAAAGTGGCACCCCGGACTATTATTTAGACCCGGACTATTATTAGGAACTCGAGAGTAGTCGATGCAATCCTTAGGCAGGCAACCCTTGATATATTCTGTTTATCTTCTTCCTAGGTTCTATACTGTGATCAGATGCTCTTTACCATCCTGCAGTACATATTGAATGTTTTAAGTTCACCACAAGAATAAACGGATTTTGATAAGAAAATCGGTTTTTGTTCAAATCTATTTAATGCAAGATTACTTGTAAAAATACATTGACATTTTCATACATTTGATTACAGGCAATAACTCCAGGGAACTTTCAGAAGATCCACTGGGTTCTCTTGACGGTGACTTCGCAAACGTAAGTACAATGTTAAGTTAACATTATACATTGTAAGCTATTGTAAGCATTGTAACATATGCATGTCCACTGTTTGGACATTTTTTTCTTTACATTCCGCTGATAAAAAAAATCTGATTGCCGCTTAATATCCCAAAGCCATTATGACAAGGGAGCAACACAGGGAGTTTTGTGTTACATGTACAAAGCTCTGAGCTTTGAATCCCAACTCTCATCAAACATTTTGGAGAAATTGTTTTCACAGTACAGTCAGTCCAGTCCAACAGAAAGCCATCTCTGGTTGGTAATTCCTGGAAAATGCCTTGTGAGCAATATCCTGTATTTGGGACTGCCCCCACTCTTATTGCATGTTTTATGTTGGTTGTGTGAAACATGTGTTCTTACTTCACAATGTTATATTTGGAAATTATCTTTGACTCATATATGCAAACCAAAAGTGAGTCTATGTTCATCCACCTGTCACAAAACAGTAGTGCTTTTCAAGGTATTCAGAGGATGGCCCTATCATTCAATTGAGATTGGTCTAACTTAAGTAAGGCTCACCGCAGTACTTCATGTTATGTAACTCGCTTGAGAATTTCATACGGCTACATGCGTGAAAAGGGTGTATGTGTGTGATCTAATTGTATACAGCTAGATTTCTTTTTTAATTGTTGATGTTTGGTGGATTTAAACCAAAATTCAGGATTCCTTGAAATAAAAGTTAAGTGTTACTTCTCCCTATTCAAAATATTAACAAGGGAAAGGGTGATCTCTGCCGTCTCTAATTGCCTTTATGTATTTTTTATTATTACAGGATCCCGATTTTTGTCCAAGTACAGAGGATGACACTGAAAGTGAGATTTCACAAGTATTCCCGCTTTTGCAGATTGTAAGTATACATTGACTTTTTTATTCACCCACTGGAGTTTATCTCCATAGGGTGAATGCTGTTTTTGGTCTGTTTTTTGTGTGGGTTTGTTGTGGGTTTTTGCTTTGTGTCCGCCAAGTAACAATAAAGAAGGAATGAGAGAGAGAGATGTGTTGATGATGATGATGCCACTATTACTGCTGCAAAGCTGGCTGGTAGGACCCTAATTTGCGAAGACACCAATCCCGATTTATAACAAGACTAGCTATATCCAACTGGTTTTTATTAACCCACTGGACTTTATTCCATAGGGTGAATGTTGTGTGTGGTTTTTTTTGCCGCCAAGTAACAATAAAGAAGGAATAAGAGAGCAAGATGTGCTGATGATGATGATGACACTATTACTGCTGCATAGCTCATTTGGTGTCAGGGTTGGCACAGGTTTGGTATACAGTAAAACCTGTGAATAGTGAACACCCTTGGGACCAGAGAAATTAGTTCACTATTCACAGGTGTCCTTTGTTCGGAGGGAACAAGTATCATAGAATAACCAATTTGTGCCAACATCAGAGTTCACTATTGAGAGGTTTCCTTTGTTCAGAGGTTCGTTGTTCACAGGTTTTACTGTACTGGATTCCGTCATTCTGTAACAAATTTTTCTCGTAAAGTATTTGACCAATTTTTCTGATTTTGTTTATGTGATAGATACTTATGCAATGAGAACCGCACATAAAAAATTTTAAAAAAAACCAGCGCAACTTAGCAATATCTGTGACCCCAAAGCGCAAAATTGTCAGCCAATCGATAAAAAAACCAAAACGGTAATAGTAAATAGATGGAAAAATGTGGAACACTTCAGTCTTCACACATTTTCGTGCCATCCTTGCGCAACCACACTGACCTACGTACTACTGACCAACTCAATGACCGATAGACCAACAAACCACTAGACCGAATGGCACAGTGCCTTATAGATATGTGTTGCCACAGATAAAACTATAGTGAAATTGTCGTACAATGTTTTGGTGACAGGGGTATTCAATGACCGCTTTAGGGTCAAGTACTTGTTATGACCTACTGATCACAAGATGAAGTATATGTATGGAGGAATGATGACTGGCACGTAAATTGTCCTCTGATTTATGATAGTTTGTAATAAGCAAGTGAAATGATTGTCCAACAATACTATGAAATATTATTTTTACTTTGTATTGTACAGCTGACCACCATTGATTACACTGGAAGGTAAAGTTTGAAGTTTACCAATTTGGTAGCGCTCAGTTGGTAGCGCGCTGGATTTGTATTCAGTTGGCCGCTGTCAGCGTGAGTTCGATCCCAGGTTCGGCGGAAATTTATTTCACAGCGTCAACTTTGTGTGCAGACTCTCTTCGGTGTCCGAACCTCCCCCCGTGTACACTACATTGGGTGTGCACGTTAAAAATCCCACGATTGACAAAAGGGTCTTTGCTGGCAAAATTGCTTAGGCACAGTTAATAATTGTATACCTATACCCGTGTGACTTGGAATAATAGGCTGTGAAAGGTAAATATGCGCCGAAATGGCTGCAATCTACTGGTCGTATAAAATTTCATCTCACACGGCATTACTGCAGAGCGCCTAGAACTGTACCCACGGAATATGTGCGATATAAGACTCATTGATTGATTGATTGATATATATTATTGTGTATTCCAGTATCCAGTGCAAATATTTGAAAGAAAATGTTAATATCAATCTGTGGATCAATTAAAACTCTCAGCGACTTTTTTGTTTCAGCCCACACAACACATTAGTCCAGTGAGAACAAAGAGAAAAGGCTCTTCACAAGGCAAACATTGTCAACAATCCTCAGTACATCGACAGTCCCTACCAAAGTATCAGGAACAAGGTTAGTCATTTATTAAATAATTAACTTGTCCATTCATTTATGTTTGGGAAACTTTGCCGTCACATCCTAGTTAGCCAAGGTTGTGACTGGGTGGTGCGACCTCCCCACCTGCCAGGAACTACAGTATCTGTGATTATCATCCTTCTGGAGATTAAAATACGGTCTCCTGATGATCCCAACAAATTCTTTTCAATTGCTTTTCTGGTGTCGAAATGTAGTTTAGTTTTGGCCAAATCTTCTCAAAGTTTGGCTGGAGCCCTCACATATTTTGTAAAAGGGCTTTTGACTTTTTAATAAAAAAATAAAAAAATGACAATTTTTTTAATTCATCAATTGCACGGATCAAACAATAAATCTAAGTAGTTTTACGACATTAAAATCCAACCTTAATGAGTGTTATATGTTTATACACATACTTTTTTTAATAATGCTCTAAATTGTAAATTTGGCCCTCAAAGGAAAGTAACAATTTTCACCCCTAATGGGAATACATGGTAGTTGAAATAAGCATTTTCACCACTTAACTTCTTTAATTGTCACAAAATAATATGTGGTTCCATTTAAGACTAAAGGGGAAAACTTATGTCAAAATAGAGAGAAAGATTGTCTTTAAAAATTACATAACAGCAAGCGTTGTCCAATCAAAACAGAATCTTTTAGCGCCGAAAGGCAGTCTGAAGTACGTTGCAAACTGGCTGCAGAGATAAAATCCTTAGGGCGACCGATTTTCGGTCACCCTAAAACCCAAATGCAATAAAAATTGACTTTAGGCGACCTTTGGTCACCATAAATAACCGTTTGTATATGGTCATGGCTCAGAAAAGGTGTCGAATTTGTGGGACACTTGAGTCACAAATACAAACTCTTGGATTACTTTCCATTTTGGGGTCCAGCAAAACTGTTTATGTGTTTAGTTGTGTCTGGGCAGTAACAATGTATTTTCATCAATTACTGCGGAATGAATTGCATTTTAAATTTTAACTGGAGTGTGTTACATAACACCGTGTCACACATTGTTTTCTAATATACAGTTAACAGTAAACCTATTACACAATAACAGTTAACTGCATTAGTTAGTATCTACCTTGATCTTCATTTGTGAAAAGTGGCATTCCCCGACAGCAATAATCTGCATATCTAGGTACCCTAGGAATGTGTGTATGTTACATGAACACCAATAAACAAAACAACGATCAAACAAGTACTCAAAGAACTGAAAAGATTACTGTTTCAGCAGTCAATCAATTCTTAGTTCCACACACTTCATACGGACAGTCTGCACAAAAAAATCAAATCAGAACAAGATGTGAAAATGTATTCAAACAAAAATCAACTTTCTGTGTCTCACAACACAGACATTCAAAACTGCTAAATTCCTATTTATTTTACACACACAACCTTAGAAATACATGTAATGGGAAGAGAAACAAGTACATAATAGTAAAGAGTTGAAATGCATCAATGATACCGGACCCGTTATTCCCATTATCAGTTATCTGTCAAGTCATTCCTAAAAGTTTCCAATGAGTGTGTTACATTTCACCAAAAAAATCAAACTTTAGGACACTGTCAAGATATTCACATGAAAAATGCATGCAAAAGAATGAAAAATGAAAGAGCAAAACCATAACAACCTAACAATGATGTCTTATGACTTCTACCATGCTCCAATTCACAATACAGAGAAGATTTTCTCACTTTTGACACTGAGTGTGTTACATTTCACCAAAAAAGTCTTACTTCACATTATTTTGTAAGGTATAAAGCATATATCCATCCACTTGGTAATGAAAACAATAGACTGTACAAAAAAACTTGATAAACCCAACAAAAAAATCTTAGGTTGAAGGCGGATTTTGAAGTTATCAAGAAAAATGCTGTTTATTCACCAATGAGTGTGTTACAAAACACTGTCATAACATGAACAAAACGTTGTTCATATTCAGTGCATTCAGTTAATTGTGAAATTAATTATAAGAATGACACCATGGTTGCTACACAACTATTGAAACTATTGTTGACACATTCCGACAGCAATAATCTGCATATCTAGGTACCCTAGGCAAGTGTGTGTGTTACATGAACACCAATAAACAAAACAACGATCAAACAAGTACTCAAAGAACTGAAAATTACCAATCCTTCAAAGTAAATTGTAACAAGAAGGGCAAAGCCCATACGACTCACATGCTTGACCTTGACCTTTACATGACCTTGACCTTCAGGGTCAAGGTCAAATAACTAAACCTAGCAATGACATCATACACTAAGAACTGCTTTACACATTTTTCCTACCAAAATACATGTTACCTTGACCCAAGGTCAAGGTCATCCAAGGTCATGCAACACAAAGCTGTTAATTCAAGACATAGGAAGTACAATGGTGCTTATTGGCTCTTTCTACCATGAGATATGGTCACTTTTAGTGGTTCACTACCTTATTTTGGTCACATTTCATAAGGGTCAAAGTGACCTTGACCTTGATCATATGTGACCAAATGTGTCTCATGAGGAAAGCATAACATGTGCTTTTAAGTTTGAAACAGTTATCTTCCATAGTTCAGGGTCAAGGTCACTTCAAAATATGTATACAATCCAACTTTGAAGAGCTCCTGTGACCTTGACCTTGAGGCAAGGTAAACCAAACTGGTATCAAAAGATGGGGCTTACTTTGCCCTATATATCATATATAGATGAGGTATTGAATCTCAAAAACTTCAGAGAAAATGGGAAAAATGAGAAAAATAGCTGTTTTTTAGACAACATTTATGGCCCCTGCGACCTTGACCTTGAAGCAAGGTCAAGATGCTATGTATGTTTTTTGGGGCCTTGTCATCATACACCATCTTGCCAAATTTGGTACTGATAGACTGAATAGTGTCCAAGAAATATCCAACGTTAAAGTTTTCCGGACGGACGGACGGACGACTCGGGTGAGTACATAGACTCACTTTTGCTTCGCATGTGAGTCAAAAAAACACTCTAATTCAAAAAAATAAACGCAGACATCCTTTTCTGTTTACTTGATTCATTCCTTACTTTGTTCCAGCAAGATTTAAATAATTTTCAAGATAACTGTACAAACTATTGGAGTGTGTTACCTCTCACGATGTGCGAGTGGTGTGAGTAACACACTCAACACTGTTCCTAAAAAAAACCACTCTAATTCAAAACAATAAACGCAGACATCATTTTCTGTTTACTTGATTCATTCCTTACTTTGTTCCAGCAAGATTTAAATAATTTTCAAGATAACTCTACAAACGATTGGAGTGTGTTACCTCTCACGATGTGCGAGTGGTGTGAGTAACACACTCAACACTGTTCCTAAAAAAACCACCTCTAATTCAAAACAATAAACGCAGACATCATTTTCTGTTTACTTGATTCATTCCTTACTTTGTTCCAGCAAGATTTAAATAATTTTCAAGATAACTCTACAAACGATTGGAGTGTGTTACCTCTCACGATGTGCGAGTGGTGTGAGTAACACACTCAACACTGTTCCTAAAAAAAACACTCTAATTCAAAACAATAAACGCAGACATCATTTTCTGTTTACTTGATTCATTCCTTACTTTGTTCCAGCAAGATTTAAATAATTTTCAAGATAACTCTACAAACGATTGGAGTGTGTTACCTCTCACGATGTGCGAGTGGTGTGAGTAACGCACTCAATGTAAAAAAACATATATTTCTTTTTCCTGTAATTTATTTCATTAAATTGGCATGAAAACAAAGCACAAGGTGAACTGTATGGAAAGACTATAGAAAAGGCCAGAAAAAACACATGCAATGACATGAACGCTGAATAACTTGGGAAATTGGTTGAATCGTCTCAAACATATGTCTTTAAAAATCAAAATAAAGAAAAATCTTTGTCCTAAAAAATGCAAATTTTATCAAAACAAATCACAATAACACTTCTAACTTTCAGATGAAAAAAAAGGAAGTAAGTTGTTATTTAGTGAAAATAACAGTGTTTCAAACTGCAGGTGAGTACGTTACATACAACGAAAAACCAGTGGTTCTTACTTTGGCCGTTTACGTCCATGTCCTCCATGCCACACTGAGTTCTGAGTTCGAGACAGTCCATGCAACTTTGTAGCAGACGATAGAACAGTTGTTTCCACCGTTGGAAGTCAGGAACATGTCGATAAACAACTTTGATTTACGTTGTTACTTTTCGCGGTAACACGAAAGTACACAACAACGAACTTAAGACTTATTTTCATTGCTTTGTCTTCTGTGTTTGTGCATATTTTTTTTTTAAGTAGTAGATTGTTCTTTCTTGTCCAAGTTTATCGCTTAGTTCAACGTCTGTCATCATTATTAAAAGCGCGGCAAAAGCTAAAACTGCCTACGTGACTCCAAACACGAAAAGTAACATACTCACCGTTGGATCTAAACTTGATCTCAGCCGACTGTTGGGGTGAGGTACTGGTTATCGTGCAGTATGTAAACAATAACTAACACCTTCTCTTTCCATCTCCATCAAGTTCTTATCCAAGCAGTGTGTGTAGTACGCGCAAATACGACGTTTCGACACCAAGTAAAAAAGTGTCCCAACTTCCGGCCCGAAAATCGACGTAAATTCACTCTACTATTGCGCCTTGCTCGAAAACAAAGTCATCAAACCTTTCGGTTTCTACCAGAATAGTAACTGTATTCATATCTGCACCCCGTGTCAGTACTTTCAAAGGTAGAATAAACCATAACTGAGCGTGTGGGGCGTTTGAATGGGGTAAGGGTGGAGTTCGACGCCATTTCTGAGCCGTGACCATATATAAGCATTTTCACCACTTAACTTCTTTAATTGTCACAATATAATAGGTGGTTCCATTTAAAACTAAAAGAGAAAACTTATGTTAAACAGCAAGTAAACACAAGAAATTGATCATTCATTTACATTTTAATGTACAGTATTGACAAACAATTTAATGAAATATGCAATCAATGAATCATTCAATATATATAAGTACAAATCTACTGTTAGTGTGACCTCAGTGGAATGATGAATGTGGCCCACACAAAAAAAGTATGTTTCTGGTAACCCGGCCGACCCTAGATTTTGGTGCCGACCCTAAACTTTTTTATTGCCAAAGTCCAAACAAAAAAAAACAAAAAAATGAACGACGTAAAAGGACTCGCGTCAAAACGAAAGTAACAGGCAATTGAAGGGGCATAACTCCAGTTTCCAAGTTGCAAAGGGCATCACTCCTCCTTTACACAGACGACAATATGGGTTCTGCAAAAGCGAAGCACGCAGTGGCTTTGAGGTCAAAAAATGCGATCATGTGAAGAATGTTCACAATCAAACTAATTAGTGCATATCCAGTGCATAACACACTCATTGAGGTATTCCATGATATTCACCCCGAGTTTGATCCAAAGAAGTATGCAGTCATGGCGACAGGATATTCTTCAACAAAGTTTGAGGATGGTTACGAACTTGACTGGTCGATATCTCTTGCCAATCTTCATTCCTTCAACGTGAAAAGCCTTCGTTTTGAGTGGAGAGAGCATTGATACAAATCGGTGTGTGTGTGTAAGTGTTCTTTTCTTTGGAAAAAGTCGCCCAACAAAGTCTCAAAGAAGGTGTTACATGTCTTCACTTTTGCTTCCTCACGGAAATATCTCATTTCAGGTTCAGGCTCTTTGCGTTGTTTTATTAGTTCCTTTCTAACCTCCCCCCCCCCCCCCCCCCCCCCCCCCCCCATAAAAAAAAATGTCTACCCTATTTTTTCAGCCATGTTACCAGAAACATACACTTTTGTTTTTGGCCTTAGGGTGACCTTACTAAACTCTGCATATAACACAGTATCAGATTAAACTGAATGCTCAACACAATCAGCACCTCAAATGGTGTAATATAATGCAGTATTAATTCTTTATTATTATTTGTTGAAGATATATACACAATTTTGCTGGTCACCCTTAGGATTACCATGTAATTGAGGTGACATCAGGTGACCTTTGTAAAAATGCTACTTGGGGCGACCATGTCCATATCTGCACCCATCTTTTGGGTGTTGATTATCTGAAATAATGCACATGTACAGTATATATTTTGTGTGTGTGCAATAATTTCTTTTATTATTGACTGTCATTTGTGACATCCTTCTAGACAGCGTTATGTAGAGAAATGCTGGTACAGTAAAACCTGTGAACAACGAACCTCAGAACGAAGGAAACCTCTCAATAGTGAACTTTGATGTTGGCACAAATCGGTTATACTTTGATACTTGTTCCCTCCGAACAAAGGACACCTGTGAATAGTGAACTACTTTATCTGGTCCCAAGGGTGTTCGCTATTTACAGGTTTTACTGTACATGTATTGCATTTGCCATATTGCTCATTTTGCTAAACCAAAGTGTGACACCATTGCTGAAGCATACAAAACAGGCAATCAAGGATTCTCTCAGTATCAAGAGAAGCCTTTCTATTTCCTGCCAAAACACACTACATGTACTAAACCACTCGACTCGATACGGAGAAGAAGAAAAAAAAATCCATACTATAAAGCGAGACCGGTATTTCTCCAAAACTGGATTTCAGCCCAATGATTTGGCTCTCAGCACCAGGAATATTTGTTGCTGGGGCACCATCTGCTCCAGGCCAAAAAAAAGTTTGTGTCGAACCCTGTGAATTACATCACAAAATTTTCAAGTTTGTCAGACATGGAACTGTATGCTTTGTGACCACATGCTATCAATAATTATATACTAACACAACTTGTTTCTCACTGTGTGTCCGACAGAAATTCAAACCAACACTGCTGAAGGTGTCGTCCACAGCAGCAGCAGCTCCACAGAAGGAAACAGCACGTCGGCCGGTGAAAGGACGGAGACACAAGTGTTCAACGTGGCCACAGACGACAGAAATCCCTGCATCAAGTCCACCAGTAACACACCCTCCACACACAGCTTCATCACGCCGTCAATTGGGAAAGGTGAGTCTTTAGTGCTGGGGCATAGAGGTAATCAGCAAGTAAGAAATAAGAAGCGTGACGGTGAGTAAGCACGTTTGTTGATGTGGACTGAGGGGGGGGGGGGGGGGGGTGGCTCTGAGCATGGGTGTGTGTGCAATAATTTCTTTAATTATTGACTGTCATTTGTGACATCCTTCTAGACAGTGTTATGTAGAGAAATGCTGGTACAGTAAAACCTGTGAACAACGAACCTCTGAACAAAGGAAACCTCTCAATTGTGAACTTTGTTGGCACAAATCGGTTATACTTTGATACTTGTTCCCTCCGAACAAAGGACACCTGTGAATAGTGAACTACTTTATCTGGTCCCAAGGGTGTTCACTATTTACAGGTTTTACTGTACATGTATTGCATTTGCCATATTGCTCATTGCGCTAAACCAAAGTGTGACACCATTGCTGAAGCGTACAAAACAGGCAATCAAGGATTCTCTCAGTATCAAGAGAAGCCTTTCTATTTCCTGCCAAAACACACTACATGTACTAAACCACTCGACTCGATACGGAGAAGAAGAAAAAAAAAATCCATACTATAAAGCGAGACCGGTATTTCTCCAAAACTGGATTTCAGCCCAATGATTTGGCTCTCAGCACCAGGAATATTTGTTGCTGGGGCACCATCTGCTCCAGGCCAAAAAAAAGTTTGTGTCGAACCCTGTGAATTACATCACAAAATTTTCAAGTTTGTCAGACATGGAACTGTATGCTTTGTGACCACATGCTATCAATAATTATATACTAACACAACTTGTTTCTCACTGTGTGTCCGACAGAAATTCAAACCAACACTGCTGAAGGTGTCGTCCACAGCAGCAGCAGCTCCACAGAAGGAAACAGCAAGTCGGCCGGTGAAAGGACGGAAACACAAGTGTTCAACGTGGCCACAGACGACAGAAATCCCTGCATCAAGTCCACCAGTAACACACCCTCCACACACAGCTTCATCACGCCGTCAATTGGGAAAGGTGAGTCTTTAGTGCTGGGGCATAGAGGTAATCAGCAAGTAAGAAATAAGAAGCGTGACGGTGAGTAAGCATGTTTGTTGATGTGGACTGAGGGGGGGGGGGGGGGGGGGGGGGGGGGGGGGGGGGG
>NC_090252.1:48324956-48334956 GCF_037325665.1 Littorina saxatilis
TAGCGAAACAAACTGGCACTTCCAACTCGCCATATCTTCAAATCCACTCGGACTAGAACAACGAAATGTATATCTTGTAAAACAAGTCATGAGCCTTTCGACTGTGGTATTGATTTGTGTCCTTGCATTGGGCACATACGACGGGTTTTGGTCAACCACGAACGTAGATTTAAAACGCGCGTGGTTGAGCATTTCAATAACGTTTTTGAAGCCTGCAAATGTTGTGTTTACACATCGCTTCGGGTTCACCATTTATTATGTACATACAGACAAACCTCTCTCTCTCTCTCTCTCTCTCTCTCTCTCTCTCTCTCTCTCTCTCTCTCTCTCTCTCTCTCTCTCTCTCTCTCTCTCTCTCTCTCTCTCCTATTAAAGATTTGAGATTAGTCCCCTCTCTGGGCGAGGGCTGGTTGAATAAAAGCTCGTTGTATTGCTTATGCCACAACCCTCGAAAAATAAAATTTGATTTGATTTGATTTAATTTGATCTGTCTCTTTCTCTGTCTCTGTCTCTTTTTCTCGCTCCCATTTCTCTCTCTCTCTCTCTCTCTCTCTCTCTCTCTCTCTCTCTCTCTCTCTCTCTCTCTCTCCTCTCTCTCACGCTTTCTCTCTCTCTCTCGTTCTCTCTTTACCTCTCTGTCTATCTCGCTCTCTCACTCTATCTCTCTCTCACTCTCTCTCTCTCTCTCTCTCTCTCTCTCTCTCTCTCTCTCTCTCTCTCTCTCTCGTGACGCAGTTTCACTTGATTTTTTCAAACTTTGATCATTTAGATTTCAAGTGAGCGGGTCGGCTTTGCACACTCAGAGGATGGGCGGTGCCTGGCTGTTCCGTAAAGCACCCACCGACAAATAACGCAAATAAACAGAAACAATAAAAAAAAACACTCCTGGAAAAGTGTTTACATACTATTTTGACTTGTATAATATCATCTTGTGTACAACATGTGTAATAGTCAATTAGATGAACATAACTAAACAAACAAACCCTGCAGATGTACGTGAAGTCTGACACACTGGTGCAATTCTGTAACACATGGTACATAGCCACTGGTGAATTAACAGAGAGAAAAATAAAGAAAAACGGTCATAATTATAGGTTTTGGCATCCATGGGAGGTAATCGGAACCGACCAAACAGACTGAGCCAGTAGCGCGACATATGTCGTGACAACCAGGTGACAGTATACGTAAAGTAGCGCGACATATGTCGTGACAACCAGCCTAAGGGTTAATTTGCCATCGCACACAACTAAACGAGTTGTCTTTTCTATAACAGATGCATATATCAAATCGTAAATATATCTATTCTGATGTAATAATAAACAATACTATATATATATATATATATATATATATAGGACGTCCTCTACGGAGCTGAACATTGAGTCAAATATGATCAACCTCAATTATATCAAAAACCTTGTAAAACAATCAGATTGTGTATCACATTATTTGGCTCTACAGTAGTTGTATACATGACATTATTTGTGTGTGTGTGTGTGTGTGTGTGTGTGTGTGTGTGTGTGTGTGTGTATGTGTGTGTGTGTGTGTGTGTGTGTGTATGTGTGTGTGTGTGTGTGTGTGTGTGTGTGTGTATGTGTGTGCGTGTGTGTGTGTGTGTGTGTGATCTTTTCAGAATCTGTACTCGTTGACGCATCAGTTATAATGGATATAAAGGGTCCACTGAGGGATGTAATGAACCAAATGAATGCCTCTATTTGCCCAAACAGCTAAACAAAAATACACATCTGTTTTTTTTCTCCGTTTTCTTCTTTTTTTCTCTCTTTTTTTGGTTGGGGGTGGGGGTGGGGGTGGGGTAGGGGTGGTGCTTTTTTCATAAGCAATGATTCCATGATGAGACTTGAAAACGGAGATTTAATCAGGCTCTGATAAAAACTTCAGTCACGTCTGATGCACTGTCCTCTGCGCCTTCACTGGCTTCACTGGCTTCTGAGCCAGCGAAACTGGACTCGGAAGGCTCAGCGTCTGGGGTGGTGGGAACAGTCTGGCCTGACCATGGCCCGGCGCTGTCAGCATCCGGAAAGGCGTTCTGTGGAGGGGCGTTGTGTAGAGGGGCGTTGTGTAGAAGGGTGTTGTCTGGAGGGAAGTTGGCTGGTAGGCCATCTGCTGGAGGGGCGTTCTGTTGACCTCCTGACGACCTTGGTTTCCTGATGCAGTAAACTCCAGAACAAACTGCTGCCATGACGACAAACACACCTCCTGCCACACCCAGACCGATGACCAGAGTGCTTGGTGAATTGGATTCCGTGTCTGTGGGCGTTGTGCTCGGTTCTGGTACTGCAACATAGTGGGCATACGTAGAATGTCCCCAAACAATGTCACACACAGACATGCCACACAATATTCACATGTTTTTCGCGACTTATTTCACATTTGGTGTTCATAATGCGTTTTCTGTTATCATTCTTATTATGAGTCCCCTTTGTTGGGGAAACACAAACTTCCCGTTCTTGTATGTAGACAACAATGAAAACAAGTGTCGTCACAGTCGGGTCAAAGTATCATTACGCGCGTGTGTATGTGTGTGCGTGTGTGTGTGTGTGTGTGTGTGTGTGTGTGTGTGTGTGTGGGTGGATGTGTGCGTGCGAGAGATTGTGTGTGTGTGTGTGCGCGCGTGCGTGTGTGTGTGTGTGTGTGTGTGTGTGTGTGTGTGTGTGTGTGCTGTTAGAAAACAAGGAACAGTTGAATAGTTACATATATATTTCCCATGACCTCCCTTCTTTGTCTCTGTTACTTCAGTATGTGTGTATATATATGTCACAGTGGAAATGAGAATCCAGTGAGATTCCGAATCGCACTAGTGGAGATTGGAATTCCAGTTTGCACTAGGGCAAACTAGAATTCTCATCTCCACTGGATATTTGTTAGTGAAGATTGGAATTCCAGTTTGCCCTAGTGCAAACGGGAATCCAGTTTCAGTGGAGATGGGAATTCCAGTTTTCACTAGGGGAAATGAGAATTGGGGGAAATAATGTGTTCAAAGGTTTATAATTGTTGTTAAAACCATATCATCTTGAGTCACTCATGACTTTAAGGCTTACTCATTTCAGGTATTGAAATTCAGAAATAAAAATAAATATTATTGAATTGATATAATCGAACAACACAGAGTAATTGCGCACAATACGGTTTTTTTTATCAATATCATTAAATCATATTACACAGTTAAAAGTTTATAAAAGATGAAGCATGAAAGGTAGGCCTATCTATGCTACATGCCTTCACACACACTCCCACACATGCATGCACTCACGCACGCACACAAACATGCCTTTTTTGCTTTTTTTCATTTCACTGGAAATCCATCAACAGTTCTTGCAAAATGTGCTTTCTGGGTGACATTTTGTACAGCAGTCTATGTTTGCTTTTAGGCAATTGCACCGTTTCGTTGGACAGTTGCCCTTGCATTTGCAGACTGTTCTTGTATCATAGTTATTTCTTTTATATTGCTTGGTTCAACACTGTTAAGTTCCAGAAACTCTACAGAGCGCATGTCCACAAGTTCAACACCGTGGTTTTACAATACAATACAATACAATAATACTGTCGGCTCTGACGGCCGAGGCCATCTCTCTCTCTCTCTCTCTCTCTCTCTCTCTCTCTCTCTCTCTCTCTCTCTCTCTCTCTCTCTCTCTCTCTCTCTCTCTCTCTCTCTCTCTCTCTCTCTCTCTCTCTCTCTCTCTCTCTCTCTCTCTCTCTCTCTCTCACTCTCTCTCTCATGGACTGGGTGGCCGAGTGGTAACGCACTTGCGCTCGGAAGCGAGAGGTTGCGTGTTCAGGCCTGGGTCAGGCCGCAATTTTCTCCCCCCTTTTTTCTAACCTAGGTGGTGGGTTCAAGTGCTAGTCTTTCGGATGAGACGAAAAACCGAGGTCCCTTCGTGTACACTACATTGGGGTGTGCACGTTAAAGATCCCACGATTGACAAAAGGGTCTTTCCTGGCAAAATTGTATAGGCATAGATAAAAATGTCCACCAAATACCCGTGTGACTTGGAATAAAGTGTAAAAAAATTCCATCTCACACGGCATTAAGTCTCAGGGCTTGGAAACATGAATACACGCATGCAGGAAAAAAAAATGGGTAGCGCCGTATACTGTATGGCAGCTCGCTTTCCCCATGGAGAAAGCAGCCCGAATTTCTGTGAGGTTACCCTCATGGACTATATAAAATCTTATCCTTATCCTTATCCTTATCTTATCCCTCTCTCTTTCTCTCCTCTCTCCTCTCTCTCTCTCTCTCTCTCTCTCTCTCTCTCTCTCTCTCTCTCCTCTCTCTCTCTTTATCTCATGCTTCATCTTATATAAACTTTTAACTTTGTAATAGGATTTAATGATATTGATAAAAAAAACTATTGTGTGTTGTTCGATTATATCAATTCAATAATATTTATTTTTCTTTCTGCAATGAGTAAGCCTTAAAGTCATGAATGACTCAAGATGAAATGGTTTTAACAACAATTGTAAACCTTTGAACACATTATTTCCCCCAATTCCTATTTCCCCTAGTGAAAACTAGAATTCCCATCTCCACTGAAACTGGATTCCCGTTTGCACTAGGGCAAACTAGAATTTCAATCTTCACTAACAAATATCCAGTGGAGATGAGAATTCTAGTTTGCCCTAGTGCAAACTGGAATTCCAATCTCCACTAGTGCGATTCGGAATCTCACTGGATTCTCATTTCCACTGTGACATATATATATGTTGTATTTTTATAGCTCAATAAATACATCGTGGACTCCAAAAAATATATGATTGTGCAGATTCCGATTTGGGCAAAGAACTACTTTCCTCCCGACCTTTGACCTTGCGCCAAACAAATAGATTGTAATACACTCTTAATTGCTTTGCTGCTAAAGAGTTCTATCCGCAGTTTTATTAACCTGTGCATAACACTAGTTTGAACAATCGAACACTATCACAATGCCCATGGCTACAAACAAAAACAAACAAGAAAGGCAAAGCCCATACGACTCACATGCTTTACACATTTTTCCTACCAAAATGCATGTGACCTTGACCCAAGGTCAAGGTCATCCAAGGTCATGCAACACAAAGCTGTTAATTCAAGACATAGGAAGTACAATGGTGCTTTTTGGCTCTTTCTACCATGAGATATGGTCACTTTTAGTGGTTCACTACCTTATTTTCGTCACATTTCATAAGGGTCAAAGTGACCTTGACCTTGATCATATGTGACCAAATGTGTCTCATGATGAAAGCATAACATGTGCCCCACATAATTTTTAAGTTTGAAACAGTTATCTTCCATAGTTCAGGGTCAAGGTCACTTCAAAATATGTATACAATCCAACTTTGAAGAGCTCCTGTGACCTTGACCTTGAAGCAAGGAAAACCAAACTGGTATCAAAAGATGGGGCTTACTTTGCCCTATATATCATATATAGGTGAGGTATTGAATCTCAAAAACTTCAGAGAAAATGTGAAAAATGTGAAAAATAGCTGTTTTTTAGGCAACATTTATGGCCCCTGCGACCTTGACCTTGAAGCAAGGTCAAGATGCTATGTATGTTTTTTGGGGCCTTGTCATCATACACCATCTTGCCAAATTTGGTACTGATAGACTGAATAGTGTCCAAGAAATATTCAACGTTAAAGTTTTCCGGACGGACGGACGGACGGACGTCCGGACGTCCGGACGTCCGGACGTCCGGACGTCCGGACGTCCGGACGGACGGACGGACGGACGACTCGGGTGAGTACATAGACTCACTTTTGCTTCGCATGTGAGTCAAAAAACGAGTACCCTCCCTTGCATCGTAGCAGACGACTGTTTGTGAGAGTCTGTCACACAGGTCTGTCAGCAGTGTCGGTGTGGGAACTGACAGAAGCTAGGGAGCACAGATAATAGAAGCCCTGTCACATAGACTAATCACACAATCAATACACATTTGGCTCATGTTTTAAATGACAGTTTCGAGTTTGTTAGTCAAATTCAAAGCAACAACACTGGTCTGGTGACATGCGTAGCGGGAGCGAGAAGCGTCCTTACCTGGTTTGACTTCGCTTCGTTATCAAACATCGGCTGTTTCACGTATTTTGCGAGCAAGTCTACTCTTTTTCCTGGCTCTGCAGTAAGTCCACATTGGCGATGAAGGTATCCAAGAACTTAACATGTGTGCATTTTTCCGTAATCCAGTCATATTCCTTCAAAATGCAATCAATCGGCGGTGACAGACTTGGTGTCAGCAATTCGCGACTTCACCAACTTGGTCCCGTTTTCCTCACACCCATACCAGTTTAGGTTCATCCATGCAAACACACTCGCAAAACAGTTTATCACGTAGATACATTTCAAATAGGGAGCAAATGGTTAAATCTAAACCTATATATTTGTTCCCTAAAATTTGCTTCTCTGTCAATAAGCCTAATTGTATAATAATACGTTCGAGAAAAACAACGTGGAATCGATTCTGAATCGAGTAAGCCAAATGGGTGCCAAACCGGTTTCGCCCGTTCTACAGACATGAAACGCAAAACAAAAGAATTGTGCGCTTCAACTAAATTGATTTCTATACGACTTCATTACTGTCTTGAAACTTATGAACCTTTACTTAAAGCTTTTAAATGGTCTGAAAGTAGTGTTACCGCGTACTTATCGATGCACTCATTCGCTTTATTTTTTCAGCGACGGTCACTTAGTTTAAGGTTGCAAAAGGACCAAGTTTCGCTGGTAACACTGTTTTACACTCCACAGATTGCAACAGTGCCGCTAGTAGTCTACACTTTGTGTTTGATGGTAGAATGGGATATACAGGTTACAACACGAGTGGTTTTTTATATGGCTTGTATTTCAGTCAAGACCCAGCATAAATATCAATCGAAATCCACTCGCCAGAGGCTCGTGTCTCCCGATGATATTCATCCGCTGGGTCTTGACTGAAATACAAGCCATATAAACAAGAAGAGCAAACGCTCGATCGAGTCACTTTCGCAGTTCTGAATATTATATGAGGCATCAGATGGACAGGAAGAAATTGCTATTCACAACACAATGAGTCACGTTCACATAAAATTTGAGCCCGGTCACTTTTATAGTTTCCGAGAAAAGCCCAACGTTAAGTTGTGTGTTGCCGAACAGAAAAGGCTAGTTATCTCCCTTGTTTTTCTGATAACGTTCGTAAAAGGCTACAGATGTAAATACTTTGATGTAAAGAATAATCCTACAAAGTTTCAATCACATCCGATGAACTTTGTCAAAGATATAAAATGTCTAATTTTTCCTTTGAGGCTGACCTGTGACCTTGAAAAAGGTCAAAGGTCAACGAAACCATCGTTAAAGTGTAGAGGTCATTGGAGGTCACGACTAAACAAAATATGAGCCCGATCGCTTTGATAGTTTCCGAGAAAAGATATAAAATGTCTCATTTTTCCTTTGACGCTGACCTGTGACCTTGAAAAAGGTCAAAGGTCAACGAAACCATCGTTAAAGTGTAGAGGTCATTGGAGGTCACGACTAAACAAAATATGAGCCCGATCGCTTTGATAGTTTCCGAGAAAAGTCCAACGTTAAGGTGGTGTCTACGGACGGCCGGCCGTCGGACGGCCGGCCGGACGGACGGCCGGCCGGACAGACTAACACTGACCGATTACATAGAGTCACTTTTTCTCAAGTGACTCAAAAACCACGAGTGTTGTAACCTGTACATATCACAACAACGGCAATTCGTCATATTAAGTGCATCAATACAAAGAACAACTGACCAACAAATATGACAGGTGGGCCGCAGGTCTCGCTGGACTTGTATGTAAAGGGATTTCCTATAATGGGTCCTCTTGAACATAGAGCCCAGCAGCGAAGAAGGGTGAGGTTGGTGAAATACGCTCGATCGGCAAACACGTTGAACTGGTACGTGTAAATGTCGGTGTTATTGTCTCTATCCGCGCATCTTCCATTGTCATTGTTAACACTGGACCAGTTGCTGTCACAAGTAGGGAACGGGGATTGTGCAATTGACCTTATGATGCCTGCGTCCACACTCTCAAGTTTAATTGCGGGAACAGCAAAAATACACGATGCACCTTTCACATATGATCCCCGCACAGTGCACTCCACAGTATTAACAACATTTTCTATGAAGCCAGCTTCTGGGCAGAGAAGCTGGAAAGGAACTTGGGCTACGGCAGCTGCAAATCAAGCAAAGGCATTTAAAACAAGAGGCGAAGCCTTCAAGGCTCACGTAAGAAATCGACAAACAGTAACACAAACTCAATCACTCCGTCACACATACACACACACACACACACACTGACACAGTCAGCATATACACACCGGTGACACTGTGACGGTTCCCCTACGCTTTGTGTCCGGTGCCCTGACCCTTTGTGTTCGGTTCCCACTCGGTTCCCACACGCCAAAATTCGCGGACAAAACATCCATTTATGGTAGTATTAGGCAATGTTGCTCTCTGAGAATGGTCTTGTTAGATCTGTGAGTGTTTACACTACATGCCTAGGTGCTGTTGGATTGAAGGTTTTTGATATTTTAGCCGTTATTAGGTAGAATGCCTTCCACTTTACTGCAAAACTGCATAATTCGTAGCATCGGCAAGAAATATCCTACCAAAAAATGCCTGCTTGGAACTGTCGTTGGTCCAGCAAAAAGTTCAACATGTCTGTAGCAGACAGCCCAAGTTTCAAGATTGTAGGGCCATCCAAACAGCCGTAATAATAAAAACAACAAAAGTAGTCAGTGAAATTGGCTGTGTTCGGTCCCCACACACTTTTGTGACGTAGGCGTGACGGTTCCCATAATTCATTGTGTCGGTCCCCACTTTCTGTGTCGGACCCCACTTTCGACCTAATTTCTCTGTGACGGACCCCACAACCAGCCTATTTTGTGTCGGTCCCCACACCTTCTTGGATTTATGACTTGCCGGTTACTTGTATCATTGTATTCATTGAATCTAATTGTCTCGGAGTTATTTTTCAGCAAAAACCGGCAAGGCAGCACCTTTTGTGATACCAAGTAAGTCAGATGACATCAGTATGTGTGTGTATGTGTGTGTGAGAGAGAGAGAGAGAGAGAGAGAGAGAGAGAGAGAGAGAGAGAGAGAGAGAGAGAGAGAGAGAGAGAGACTAACTTTATTAGTTTATGCCACAAATAATATATAACATTATTTATCTCTGGGACGGTTCCCAGTATACCAGCAAATTATGTGTTGATCCACCCACACCTTCTTGAACTGGCCTTCCCAATATCTACTCTTAGTCTTAAGGCCTTGGAGATATGCAATTTGGCACATTTTTAAAATAAAAGATCCACCTGTCGTATGTGAGATTCAGTTTTCAGAGCAAAATGCTGCCCAGGGACTTCTAGTGGTGATTGGAAAAAAAAAAAGAGTACTTGCCTGTGTCAAGTATGTGTCTTTATCCACGCTTGTTGTAAGAGGCAACTTTTCCCAGCTCCTTGTGTTCATGACTGCTTTCTCTTAAAATTAATTACTTTATGACAGTCAGAATACAATGGAACAAGGCTACATAAACCCTGACAGCCTACGACAACGGCCCGACTAAGGCTCAACACCGCGCCAATAAATTCAGCATTGGGCCAATGTTGGGCCATGATTGCTCCGTTTTCGTAGGCTATCAGGGTCAAAGATACATATTGGTAAACTAGTAAAATACATGTTCAGCATCATCAGCAATACCACAAAAGGATTAAAACAAGAAATTCCTCCGATAGGAACTACACCCCCGTCAAAGGGAAATAACCTTCTCAGTTGGTGGCAGTGAGAATGGTTATTTCCCTTTGACCAACGGGGGTGTCCGTCTATACCAGGCCTTGTATAATTTTAATCCACCAATAACTCCCTAACCGTGTGTTTGACTGGTCCCAATTTTTGTAAGGACCGTCTCAGGAATGTATAGAACCTGTTCACCAAGTTTGGTGACGATCGGTCCGTTCATTCTTGAGATCTACTTGCGAACACAAACACATCGAGTGAAACCTATACACACC
>NC_090252.1:48339956-48344956 GCF_037325665.1 Littorina saxatilis
GAAATGAAACATACACATGTTAAATTTAAAAGAATAAGTAAGGCAAATTAAAAAGAGCATCTTAATATCATTTGCAGGTTTAAACCTTTTGATTGTGAGTAGTTTCAACGCCGTATATTCGGCTATACTGATAGCGCGCTGACGCCAGGTGTAAAGAAAGCGTTGTCGCCAACTTCACGGAAAGTGTCCCCCATTCAAAACAAAATGTGTCTCTTTGAAACCACGTACAGCTTAAATTCATAATTGTGGGAATGAGTAATGTTTGTATTTAGTACATGTTTGTTTTTCAACGAGAAATATACACGTTCCGTCGCGATATAACCTTGAACGGTTGAAAACGACGTTAAACACCAAATAAAGAAAGACAGAATATACACGTTAACGAACATATGAACCGATTTGCTGTAGATCTGTCCTCGCTCAAGCATGTTTGCTCAGTTTCATCCCATCTTACACGCCTCTTTGTCAATAAATAGCCTGACAAGCCAAACTATTATGTTCATTGATGTGTCCTGCGTTGATATGTGAAATATCAACATTCAAAACGGTCTGTATTGTGCAAACATTCAAAAAGAGTTGAAGCAGTCAAAATTGTGAGGTAGCGCAACGCCGCAACGTCTGAATCGGAAAAAAATTGACTCCGCGCGTTGAAAACCAAACAGCATCAACACATCCTACCTAGCCAACAATCGCTTGGCGGTACGGCAGCGTACGCTCGGTACGGTATAGCCTTGAATATACGGGGTGGTTTATAATGGCCCTGTCACACGACCGTTTCATAACGCCTGCGTATGCCGACGTATGGGACATTTGAATAAGTATTTGAATAAGTACGCTGGCGTACGTCGAATACGTTATGGGTACGTTTTGTATACGTTAAGAGGACGCTGAAGCACGCTGGCATACGTCGTAGTACGCTGAGCACGCAGCAAAGTTTTGTGCATGCGGTCGTGTGACAGGGCCATCGTAGAATCTGTTGGCAAACGTTATATTCCTTTCGCTCTGTCTTCGTTATATTTACTTTTTTGTTGTTGAGGGTTGTATTTGTTGGACGCACAAAACTCGATTTTGTATACCTATAGCTTCTTTATGTATATACGCTTACCGCATGGGAACACCCCAAGTGCTCTCCACAGAGAGCGAGCATTTGTCAAACAATATATTTCGCATGGACGTAGAGGTATAGATTGGAAGCCTTGTTATCACGTTAGAATTAATTAACTTTTTTTGTGTTAATCTAGAGAATAAAACTTATGGACAGCTTGTAAGACAAACATTGTTACAACACAAAATAATTCTTTTACCGTCGAGAAAAAGTCAGACAATTCAAACCTATGATAGTGGGGAGCCTGGTTGCAGAGCGTTTGGGTCGCGGAATTAAATTAAGGGTTGTGCATGTTTCAACATAAACACACGCACGTACACACGCACGCACGTACGCACGCACACACACACACACACCCACACACACACGCACGCACGCACGCACACACACACACATACACACACATACACACACACACAGAGTTACACACACACAAACACACACACACACCAAACACACACACGTACGCAGGCAGTAACACACAAAGACACATACACAAAAATAAACACACAGACCTACAAAATGACAGACATACACATAGTGAGACAAACCGACACAGAAACCCCCACGCACGCACTTATGTACGCAAACAAAGACGTAGAGATGCTTATAGAGAAACACTTACGCAACCAAAAACAAGTCGCGTAAGGCGAAAATACAATATTTAGTCAAGTAGCTGTCGAACTCACAGAATGAAACTGAACGCAATGCCATTTTTCAGCAAGACCGTATACTCGTAGCATCGTCAGTCCACCGCTCATGGCAAAGGCAGTGAAATTGACAAGAAGAGCGGGGTAGTAGTTGCGCTAAGAAGGATAGCACGCTTTTCTGTACCTCTCTTTGTTTTAACTTTCTGAGCGTGTTTTTAATCCAAACATATCATATCTATATGTTTTTGGAATCAGGAACCGACAAGGAATAAGATGAAAGTGTTTTTAAATTGATTTCGAAAAAAAAAATTTGATAATAATTTTTATATATTTAATTTTCAGAGCTTGTTTTTAATCCGAATATAACATATTTATATGTTTTTGGAATCAGCAAATGATGGAGAATAAGATAAACGTAAATTGGGATCGTTTTATAAATTTTTATTTTTTTTTTACAATTTTCAGATTTTTAATGACCAAAGTCATTAATTAATTTTTAAGCCACCAAGCTGAAATGCAATACCGAAGTCCGGGCTTCGTCGAAGATTACTTGACCAAAATTTCAACCAATTTGGTTGAAAAATGAGGGCGTGACAGTGCCGCCTCAACTTTCACGAAAAGCCGGATATGACGTCATCAAAGACATTTATCAAAAAAATGAAATTTTTTTTCGGGGATTACATACCCAGGAACTCTCATGTCAAATTTCATAAAGATCGGTCCAGTAGTTTAGTCTGAATCGCTCTACACACACACACAGACACACACACACACGCACACACACTCGCACGCACATACACCACGACCCTCGTTTTGATTCCCCCTCGATGTTAAAATATTTAGTCAAAACTTGACTTAATATAAAAACACGCACACAAACACACAGACAGACAGACTTTGTTCTTGGTAGAGAAATGCATTTCTTTCTGTATCGCTTTCTCTTTAAGTGCAGCTACCTCGCAGAGAGAGAGAGAGAGAGAGAGAGAGAGAGAGAGAGAGAGAGAGAGAGAGAGAGAGAGAGAGACAGAGACAGAGAGAGACAGAGACAGAGACAGATAGACAGACTGATAGACAAACAGAGGGAGAGACAGACAGACGAACACACAGACAGACAGAGACAAACACACAGACAGAGAACACAGACAGACTTTAACAGTGGTTCACTATTGTACGTGCAATTAATTTTGTTAAACTACACGTTACGTTCACCACTGCGTGTTTTCTGTATTGCTTTTTCTCTTTCAGTGCAGCTACCTCGCAGAGAAAGAGAGAGAGAGAGAGAGAGAGAGAGAGAGAGAGAGAGAGAGAGAGAGAGAGAGACAGACAGACAGACAGACAGACAGACAGACAGAGAGACAGAGACTGAGAGACAGAGACAGAGAGACAAAGAGAGAGACAGACAGAGACAGACAGACAGACTGATAAACAGACAGAGGGAGAGACAGACAGACGAACACACACACAAACAAACACACAAACAGAGACACACAGACAGACTTAAAAATTGGGTCACTATTGTATGTGCAAGTTATTTTGTTAAACCACACGTTATGTTCACCACTGCGTGTGTAACCATGTAAAAAGTTACCGTCTTTTTATATGTGTCTACTTGCATTGTAATCTTTGGGGGGGGGGGGAGATATAAATGTATGTAACGCGCAATACATGCCTTTTAACTGACTAAAATTGGAATTTTCATTTGAAGACTAGCATAGCAGTGTGACACGTGGTTCATTCGTTAATACCTTATTACAAAAAGAAAAGGAGAACGGCACTGACGCAACCGGAAATAGAATTTACCAATGAAATGCTACCATCAATTTAGGAATCAATGTGATGTAAGTTATCCTAAAACTGTCGTATGATCACGACATCGTTTAGCATTTAGGATCAAATTGTGCCAATGTGTCCACAATGCACAAATCACAGACAACAGTTATACGCTTTACGTACATGTAACTCTCCAATTGACATTTTCTGCCACTTGAAACAAATGACTTTCGAAGGAAAATTAACTCCAATATATAAATATTATGCATGAATTTTAATATTTACTTGCACTTTTTGAAAATAAAGCTTTTTCTACGATAAGGTGTTTACCCCCTAAATGTATAACTCATCCGGTAGAAAAACCGGAAGTATCGTGTTCTAAGCATATGTTTAAAAAGTTAATTGTGTTAATGTAGAACATCCTGTCGATGTATATGTTTAGGTTTTTAATGCTTTAGGGGAAAAGCATAGCCAATATCCAGTCATCTTCATCTAACACCCCTAATCTCAGGGCCCTTTTTGTTAGTGGGGGTATAGTCAAAAATCACTTTCATTCAATATTTTCTGCCATTTCAAATACATACACGTAATTGCAAAATGTCTTGAATTTTAAGATGCTTGACTATACCAAGAAAACCTGCACTTTTTGCAGAATGAGGGGGGGGGGGGGGGGTAGGGGTGGTGTTGTATTTTTTCATAAGCACTGATTACATGATGGAAATTGAAAACGGAGATTTAATCAGGCTCTAATTCAAACTTCAGTCACGTCTGATGCACTGTCCTCCGCGCCTTCACTGGCTTCACTGGCTTCTGAGCCAGCGACACTGGACTCGTAAGTCTCAGCGTCTGGAGTGGTGGGAACAGTTTGGCCGGACGATGGCCCAGCGTTGTCAGCAGCCGGAAAGGCGTTCTGTGGAGGGGCGTTCTGTGGAGGGCGAAGTGTAGAGGGGTGTTGTCTGGAGGGAAGTTGGCTGGTAGGCCATCTGCTGGAGGGGCGTTCTGTTGACCTCCTGACCTTGGTTTCCTGATGCAGTAAACTCCAGAAAAAACTGCTGCCATGACGACAAACACACCAGCCACACCCAGACCGATGATCAGATTGCTTGGTGAATTGGATTCCGTGTCTGTGGGCGTTGTGCTGGTGTTGTCCCAGCTGTTCTTGCGTCCGGGCGTTGTGCTCGGTTCTGGTACTGCAACATAGTGGGCATACGTAGAATGTCCCCAAACAATGTCACACACAGACATGCCACACAATATTCACATGTTTTTCGCGACTTATTTCACATTTGGTGTTCATAATGCGTTTTCTGTTATCATTCTTATTATGAGTCCCCTTTGTTGGGGAAACACAAACTTCCCGTTCTTGTATGTAGACAACAATGAAAACAAGTGTCGTCACAGTCGGGTCAAATTACTATTACGCGCGCGCGCGCGCGTGTGTGTGTATGTGTGTGTGTGTGTGTGTGTGTGTGTGT